>NC_056728.1:776514070-776808065 GCF_019279795.1 Protopterus annectens
AGACGTGCATGTCCTCATGGGGGGGGGGGTTCATGTAGGGGGAGGCATGTTCCATAAAAGGGAGTAGCCACTAGATGTGACAGAGGAACCCAGAGGAGGGAAGGTATATCAAGGATAAACTCCTAAATTAAAAACATATTCTGGAGGAAACAGTCAATGGCACAACCCCCCAGGGATATTGGTTGGCTCTGTGGCAGCCCCAGGCTTAGAATGGAGCTAGTATGGGGGCAGTAAAAGAGGCTGGTAGACCCAATGATGGACAAGAACACTGGAGTAGCCAGAAAGAATGATGTTCTGTTAAGAAATTAAGGTAACACTTAAATCTACCAAAGTAGCTCAAACACGTTAATGACTGAAACTAAGGGAAATTAAAAATCCTTCTTTAATTATGTTAAGAAACTAAGGAATAACACCCAACATTGCTCTGAACTTATTCAAAATGGCACCACCTATTCAGACCTAAAAGACATTGCCAAAATACTAGCAAACAAATTCAGTGCTAGTTTTACCCAGAGACCTCTTTCCAAAGTATACATATCTTCATCTGCTGACTGATGCCAAAGGGGAAAGCCAGTTAAGGGACAGTGTTAGAGTCATGATGGTGATAGCCACCTACCCACCTCTTCCCTATGGCTGGCACATATACCTCAGAAGCAGTACCATCTTAGTGATGTCATCTGTGTTGGTGACTTCTATGTATCTAGGGGACGGGCTATCATTTATAGGATGTTCACTGCGAAATACATGGGATTCCAGAGATTCATCTTGTTCCCCCACTTTCTCACCTGTGGGAGATTTGTGTAGTCTCCATTGTTAGCATTGCTGACTGTGACATTTTGTTAATGGTTTGTGCATGTGAGCAAGATGTTAAAATCATGGGCTAAAGGTGACCGACTGTGTAGTATGTTTTGACCTGTTGTGCTTGAGCCCCTATCAGTGGGACCTGTGAATGTATACAGATAACATGCCTGTGGCTGTGCTGGACCAGAGGTGGTATTCTCATCACCACATGTTACATAGTTTGTTACATGTTGATTATAGTACATAGAGCAGGTTATCGGGGATACATCCCTGATGGCACTCGAGAACATACATGTATACGCTCTCATCTAACTGAACCATTCACATTACTACGCCACACAGTAAAGGATACCGAGATGAATGGTGACCAGTTTGCCTATGCATAAAACTAGCCATACTCCTTAGCAACTGTTTATGTATACCTGTACACCCTCTTAATACCAACAGCATTTTTATATGCCTGCACTCCCTAAGCTCATTAGCAGCAGCAGTTTACTTACACCTGTACCCCTGATGAGTAAGAAGTATGACATTCGAATGTCTGACAATACTGACTGACTGATTTCTCTGGTAAATCATTAAAAATTACAATGATTTTACATGGGAGGGGATAAAAATATGAAGCAGTAACAGGAACACTCTTCAAATCAGAGATAGTTGAGAGGAATGGTAACAGTCTGTGAAATCATGACCAGGTTGGCAGCAAATGGAGTACACAGTAGTTTGTCCTGCAAATGTGTCCACTGCTTATATATGGTGGACTACCAGGAGTTAAAAAAAAATCATATTCTCACTGATACCCAATGCTGCTCTTTTGTCATCAACCAGTACACCTGCACTCACCATATTTGGCAGCAGTTTATGTACTACTGCACACCCTATACTCATAAGCAGCAGTTCCTATACTCTTGTACATCCTGTACTCATGATCTGCTGTTTATATAGACTTGTACACCCTATACTGATCAGCAGCAGTTTAGGTACTCCTGTACTGCATATAAATCAGTCAACATTTTTTGTACACTTGTGTACTCCACACTCATCATTAGTTGTTTAAGTGCTTCTGTGTACCCTACAACATATGTTCAGTCAAAAAACTAAAACATGAACCTGGAAATAATCCTAGCCTCGAAATTTCAGATATTGGCTTTACACAGAATAAAGTGTAATTACCTGGCAGACTTCTACAGCATAACCTAATAATATGCTAATAGAATCTTTGGTCCATATGTTCTTAACAAGCTTTCAGTCAAAGAGGTCATTAAAATGCTCAGCCACATTACCCAGTATTGATGATCTCTTGTCAGATTCAAAAACACCACTGTTAAAAAAGCAGCCTTCTCTAAACTGACCCCTGCAATATGGAATTACCAGCATCTGAAACCGGACAAGAAGGCACACTATAGAGTTTCAAAAATATACTGAACAGCTTGTTTAAAGAAGCATCATATTCCTGATGCAAAATGTGCAGTCTAAGCATATATCACATCAAACAGGCAAGAAACGTAATCAGGAGGAGTCAGTTATGTTAAATCAAGTCTGTCCCACAGCTCTGTTGAACTCATGCTATAATGTGTAAATAAAACGTACTATTTTCTCTTTGTAGTAGACCTGAGTGAAATGAGAACAAGCCCCACACCCTGCAGCACCCGTTGGCTAATATGACATCCATTATTAAAGTTTGGAATTTTGCTGAAATGAATGACAGTCAATTGGAACTCCATACTGTATGAATCCAGATGTAGAGATGTTAATACTGACTTTGGGAACCTGCTCATTTAGGATGCAGAAGACGTCTTGTACATGGCTTGGATACAATGCAGGTATGTGGTCCGAATGAAGAGATGATAAATCAGCAAGTAAAGGAGAGAAGTATTGCTGAAAATGAATTCATCCTCAAGTCTTGGTGAGTACCTTCACGAGGTGGACCCTGTTTTTCATAAAATCTCACCAAGATGACACTGATATATATATATATATATATATATATATATTGTATTTTATATAGCATATATCATGGACAGAAGTAAGTTAAAAATAAAGGTAGCTGGGTGGACAAGACCCAGGATAAAAAATTAACCAATCCTGGTAAGCGCACTGGTGCCACTGCCAGGACTGAAAAAAATGACAGTGTAGAATCCTCAAGATAAGGAAGCATTTCTACAATGGGGCTAAGCCAACCTCGGGGGGGGGTGGCCCCCCTGTTGTAGAAGGAAGTAGCAATCCACAAAAATCACAAAAGCTGATAGGCCAGAAAAGAGCAATACAGACAATAAAGTGGACTATTGAGGATAAGAAGAAATTATGTAATGTTACTATTATGCAAGACTCCCAGAATTTCCAGACAGAAGATGTACAAAAAGATTAAGAGAGAAATTAGAGGAAAGAAAAATACTTCCACAAGAAAAACTGTCAGAAGCTTCAAATGCAAATTTGTGTTCATTAATACAACAGATTCATGAAAACACTATATAGATCAAGAAACCTTGGGCCGTTTGGAAAAAGAAGCGACTGAGGGAGTGTGAAAATGTAAAGAACAAAATCTAGAGACTTTTGATAGGATTAAAAAAGAAATATGGACATGGGAAAGAAAAATTACAGTTGTGTACACCTACCATAAATGTAGATGTTCGAGTTTATTCACTGTTGCAGTCATCACAGTTGGGTTATCCCTGCCAGGGTAGCCCTCGGCCGGCCCGAATACCAGAGGCTTAGTATTTCTGCATCAGTTGCTGTTGCTTCAGGACTGATGTCAGGTCATCAGTAATATAAAGTAAGGCAGCCAATGCCATTACATCAGTTTTTCTTGCCCTAATTGTCAGGAGCTCCCAAGTGGGAGCCAGGATATGGTAGAAGAACCCCACAAGTAGAAAGTAAATACCAAAAAGTTCCTTGTAAGGAGAGAGAGAGAAAGAAGAGGGGGATGGAGGGAGGAAAACCAGGACTGCAACAGTTAATACACTCGAACATCTACATTTATGGTAAGTGTACACACATGTACTATGTTCTTCGTGTTTCACTGCTGAAGTCATCACATTTGTGTTGATTCCCAAAGCTGAGGAAAAGGGTGGAGGTAGTCAAGGAGACTAGGGGCTGGCTAGAATGCCCTGTAAGACTGCAGTGGCAAAGCCTGCCCTGGATTTGGAGAAGATAGGCAGGTGGTGATGCATGGTGAAAGTGTGAACAGATGTCCAGGTGGCAGCCTCCAGGATGTCCCTGGTGGGGACACGTCTGAGGAAAGCTGCAGAGGTGGAGGCTGCGCTGGTTGAGTGTGTCCTGACCCCCTTGGGGGAGGCTTTCCATGTTGAGTGTAGCAGAAGTGGATGCAGTGTGCTATCCATTTGGAGATGGTTTGTTTGGAGATAGCTTTGCCTTCTGCCCCTGCACGAAAGCTAACCAGCAATTGATCAGACTTTCTGAAGGATTTAATCCTGTCTAGATAGAATCTGAGCTGTCTGTGCACATCTAGAGAGTGTAGAATCCTTTCCCCCTTGTTCTGGGGATTAGGAAAATAGGTGTGCAAATGAATGGATTGGTTGAGAGCCACACTGGACACCACCTTGGGCATGAAGGATGGGTTAGTTCTTTGGGATACCCTGTCAGCATGGAAGATGATGAAGGGTTCCACATCCATGAGCACTTGCAGCTCAGAGACTCTTCTGGCTGAAGTGATGACCAGAAGGAAAGCTGTCTTCCAGAAGAGAAATTTTAGCTCTGTAGAATATGTTGGTTCGAAAGGGGGAAGGGTGAGCATTTCCAGTACAAAATTAAGGTCCCAAGCTGGTGTTGGTGCCCTTCTGGATGGTCTAAAGCTGTTAGCCCCTCTTAGGAACTGTTTGATTAAAAGGTGTGAGAAAAGGGACTGCTCAGTGGGAAAATGTGCAGAAATAGCAGAGACATGAATTTTTAAAGAGACATTTGTGTAGTAGGTCAGCTAAGTAATCCAGGATGAGGGGGAGGGAGGGCTGTTGTGTACTGGTTCCCTTAGCCTGGATCCAGGTGTAGAACCTTTTTCATTTGTCAGTATAAGACTTTATGGTGTTAGGGCATCTGGCCTCATGATAACATCTAGAACCTGTTTACTGAGGTTGGCAGATTGGTTCGGGGTTAGGGGAATAAGCCAAGCTGCCAAATTAGTGTCTGCAAGTGGGGATGCATGAATTCCCCTTCCCTCTGGGTCAGGAAGTTTGGAATCTAGGGAAGATGCCATGGAGGCAGTGGAGACAGGCTGCACAGCAAAGGGTACCAGTGCTGCCAGGGCCTGTCTGGAGCTATAAGAATGGTTCTTGGTTTCTCCTCCTTTATTTTGAGTAGTACCCTAGGGATGAGAGGAAGTGGAGGAAAGGCATAGACCGCTAGATTGACCCAGGGGAAGGACAGGGCATCCACTTTCCAAGCCATACAGTGATGTTCCCTGGTGCAGAATTTGTTGAGGTGATGGTTGGTGTGGGTAGCAAAGATGTCGACCTTTGAGATGCCCCATTTCTGAGTTGTTAGGGTGAAGATTCTTCTGTTGAGCTGCCACTCGTGTGGGTCCAGAAGATTTCTGCCTAACTGATCTGCCAGGGAGTTGAGAAAGCCTGGTAGAAATTGTGCTAACAGGTGTAGTTGCATGGCAGAGGCTGTTTCAAAGGGTCATGGCCAGCCTGCATAGAGGGTAGAAGTGAGTCCCTTCATGCCTGTTGATATACCACATCACAGTGGTGTTGTCTGTTTTGATCAGGAGAGCCCCTGGAGAGAGAAGGGGCTTGAAGGTTATCAAGGTCTGCTGCACAGCCAACATCTCTTTTTGATTGATGTGCAGAGGGATTTGCTGCGGGCTCCATTGGCCCTGTATGCACCTGCCATCCAGGTGTGCACCCCAAGCATAGTCTGATGCATCTGTAGTGAGGGTCTGGGCAGTGGGGGGTGGTGAGAAAGGCCGTCCCTTGTTGTGGGAGCATGCTGTTGCCCACCAAAGAAAATCTTTTCTGAGGCAAGAAATTATAGGTAGAAGAGTTTCCAGGCCTTGAAAGTGTTGACACCAAAGGCTTTTTAGGTACCACTGAAGTTTCCTCATATGTATTCTGGCATATGGACTGAGTAATATGCAAGATGCCATGAACCCCAGAGCTTGCAGGATCTTCCTTGCAGATAGCTGGGGCTTGGTGGCTAGTTGAGAGAAGTAGGCTGTCAGGAAAATTAGTTTCTCTGGTGTAAGGAATGCCATCTGGGGTGCTGTGTCCAGGCTTGCTCCCAAGAAGATTATCCTTTGGGTGGGCACGTGTTTGGATTTCTTTTCATTGATTGTGTACCCTAGGGAGGTTAGTAGGATCTTTACAAAGGCCAGGGGCTTGAGTAGCTTTTCCTGGCTGTCTGCTTGAATAAGGCAGTCGTCTAAATATGGGTAAATCTGAATATTTCTTTGTCTGCAAAAGGCAATGGCTGGAGCCAGACATTTTGTGAAAAATCTGGGAGCAGTAAATAACCCAAATGGAAGCACAGAGGACTGAAAGTGTTGGGAGCCTGCCCTAAAGTGGAAATATTTCCTGCATGATTCCCTGATAGGAATGTGGAGGTAGGCATCTTTTACATCTAGTGTGGCTAGCCAAGTGTCCTTGGAGATCATGGGTAGCAGCTGCTGGAGGGTGAGCATTTTGAATTTTCAGATTACCAAGAAGGTGTTTAGAATGGATAGATTAAGGATGGGGTGTCAGGTGCCCTCTTTTCTGGGTACCAGAAAAAGTCTGGAGTATAAACCTTGGCCTATCTGTTCTGCAGGAATGTGCTCTACTGCCCTCATAGAGAGCAGGGAAATTATTTGCTTTTGAGCCTCTGCCCACTGGTTTGGGAGTAGATCTGTGAACCCTTTTGGGGTTGGAAGGGTGTGGAAGGAAAATTTGTATCCCTGGGACACTATGTTCAGAACCCAGTGGTCATTGGTAATGGTGGCCCAGGAGCTTGCGTGAAAGGAGAGTTTTCCTCCTAGGGGGCAGAGGTGGGCAGAGGGAGGGGGTGGGGGAGGTGAGTCATTGAGAGTTTTTACCATAAGGGGGTGGCTTAGAACTCCCTGGTTTTGAAGTGGAGGTTGTCCACTGCTTAAATCTCTGCATTCCCTGTGGCTGCTGTCTGGGGGGTCTGGTTTCCTGGGGTCTAGACTGGAGTGGCTTACTGGGAGCAGGAAAGGACCAGTGTTTGGTGGGACAATGCCTGCTGAACCTATGTGGCTGTATCTGCAAGAAATCCTTAACTGTTTGCATAGATTTTGCTTTTTCTTCCATCTTTTTTAGCACCTCTTCTGCCTCAGTGTCAAATAAGTAATCTTTGTGCAAAGGGGCATCCAGCAATTTAGATTTGACATGGTCTGTCAGGGGCTGTTCCTTAAGTCATGCATGCCTTCTAATGAAAGATCTGATGACTGCTGCCCTGCAAGAAGCTTCTAGGGTGTCAAAGCCACAGCGCAAGTTGTGTTTAGTTACTTGACTTGCAGAATGCATTAACTCTTGTAATTCTTTAGATTCTGCCCAAGCAGGAAAGGAAGACATTTTTTGTTTAAGGAGTTCCAGGGTATGTTGCTGAAATTTCAGCATGTGGAACTGACAATTTAGTGCCCTGATAGCAAGAGTAGCTGAGGTGTATATTTTTTTACCCATCTGTCCAGTGCTCAGGAATTCCTATCTGATGGGTGGGATTCTTAGCAGAGGTTGCATTAATTCCTTTAGGTACTTGAGAAATTACCTCAGGGTCAGCGGTACAATTTTTAAAAAAAAGTCTGTGTGAGTCAGGGACTCTGCAGTACCAGTCTGGTTTTCTGGGAGCATGGGGGAGGGTGACAGGAGTCAAGCTGCATTCCATGAAAACATCCTCCACTACATCCAGGACTAGGGGGATGGCCAATGGTCTGTGCTGTGGAAGATCTAGGAATTCCCTGAGTCTCTTTTTTGACTGAGGGTAGTCTTGACTCTCCCATTGGAAATGCTCCCTTAAGGTATGCAGGGTTTCCCCAAAGGAAAAATCCTCTGGTGGAGAGGCTGAAGGAATGGAATCCTCTGCATCAGAATCCTCATAAGTAGAGAGGGGTTGCATGCCTTTATATTCAGACACATCAGATTCATCTGACTCTTGATCAGACAGAACTACAGGGAACAGATCTTTTTTCCTTTTGGATGGGGTAGTTTGGCTTTCCCGGATCAACATAAGGTCTTCCACCATTTTAAGCATTTGAGACTGAGGCAAGGAAGCAGGCATCTGAGAGTGGGTCGTCGGTTTCTTGGGTGTGGTTTGTACCCTGGGCCTTAGAAACTCTTTAGTTTTTGAAAAAACAGTAGTTGCGAAAGAAGACGTCGGTTTGTGTCGAGCATCGGTAGTGTGAAGGACTTCCTCGGAAGCTGGTGTCTGCTCAGCGGCTCCGGACCCATCCAAGGTAGAGATGACTGCAGGATCCTTAGTCATAGAGGAGTTTTGTGGCATACCAGACTCTGAAAAGGTCTCAGTAGCTGCCTGCAAATCCACAGAAGCGGGCATCAGGGGCTTCAAATGTGCCTCACTAAGGACCAGAGAACTGACGACTAACTTAACGGAAGCGTCATCAGTAGGTTTAGACCTGTGCGGTCTGTCTCTCTCTTTATCTTTACATTTTTTTGGAAGATCTGCTGTCAGATGACTTACTGAAGCCATATCGGAATTCGAGGACTGTAAGCGAAAATATCTGGCTAAAATAAGGGCCCGATGACAGATAGTTCTGGCATTGAACAAAGCACAGAAGCGACAATGGGGAACATTGTGGTCTGGGCCAAAACAAGTGACGCAGTAAGAATGGAAATCTCAGTGTGGTATTTGCTTTCCACAGGCGAGACAATTATTAACTTTTTCTGACATCGGTTGGAAGGCGAAAACTCAGGTAGCGGCTGACCGACACTCATGCGAACTGTTTCTGCTTTGGGCTTCACGGCAAGAAAGACTGATGTAATAGCGTTGGCTGCTTTACTTTATACTACTGACGACCTGACATCAGTCCTGAAGCGACAGCAACCGACACAGAAATACTAAGTCTCTGGTATTCGTGCTGGCTGAGGGCTACCCTGGCAGGGATAACCCAAATGTGATGACTGCAACAGTGAAACACGAAAAACATCAGATTTGATATGGTACAATATTTATGCAAAGTAGAAAGTCAAATTAATCAAAAGAAAAAAGGAAGTCCCAAAGATATTTGAAGAGAAATACAGGCAAAGGCATCCAGATGTGGAAAACATAACAATACAAAAAATAAATAAGATCAAAAAGAGTGAACACAGAACAGAAGATCAGTGAAGCAGAAGTTAGAAAAAAAAACAGAAGCTGAAGTTATGGGATACTAGCAAAGTGAAAGATTTACTGTAGAAAGTCTAACATAGGTTATATCACAGCATTATGGAACAACCAGTCCCCAAAGTAAGGAGAAACGGGAGGAGCAGGAGACATCTGAAGAAGGAATATAGACATGGGAAAGAAAAAGAGATTTAATATGGTGCAATATTTATGCAAGTGAGAAAGGAAAATGTATCAGTACAAAAAGAGCAGCAGCAAAGATATTTGAAGAGAAATACAGGCAAAGGCATCAGAAGATGGAAAAGTTTACAATACAAAAAATAAGAAAACAAAGAGAAACGGTAAAAAAGAGGATTAATAATGGAAATGTTAAACAGAAACTGAAGTTATGGATTACCTGCAAAGTGAAAGATTTTGTGCACAAAATTTAACTCAGATAACATCACAGCAGGATAGAGTAATTGGAACCCAAATTAAGGAGAAACCAATGGAGCTGGAAGCATGTTATCAGTTGCCATATGAAGATACTTTGGAGCCTTCCACAGGAAACCATTTCCCACATGAAAGAGCAATGGATGACACAGGATGAAACTGAAGAGAGTGTCACCAGAATTTTCTCTGGAAATTTCTATAGAATGCCCACAGGAATGGGAGAAACAAGAATGTGCCCTTAGGTTACGAGAGAATGATCTCAGAGAAGAGTTTCTTGATTTAATAGAAATGGACAGACATATTAAGATGGATGAAAGAAGTAGTCTACAGTAGCTCAATAAAACCCAAACAATTAAAAATTTGATAAAATAAATGAACAGAGTAATTAGGATTGTCCATAGAGATTCATGCAATATAACAGAAGTAAATAGGATGTATTACTGTGCAGCTAAATTAATAATAGCTAAAGTCCTATCACAAGAACACAGGGCAGTAAAGTAAAGGAAGGGGAAATGTGAATGCCATCACTGAAGTACTGAGTAGAGAAAACTAAAAAGCAATTAAGACGAAGTGTCACTGTTACAGTATAGAAGAGGGAACAGATCAACAAAAATACTCAGAAAGATAAATGTGATAAAAGCAACAAGCAGTATTATAACAGATCAGGATCTACTGTGCACTCTCACAGATAAACTAAAAATATCAGCACAGGCAGAAAAACTTAGAAAATATGTAGATAAATATAAAGAAAAAGTACAACATAAACAATTTATTGATGACCCAAAAAGTTTTATACAGAATTGGGAAACAAGGCAAAAGGAATTGAAACACCACCAAAAAAAAGAAGAAATAGATACATTTTGGAGAAAAATCTATGAAGATCCTGTGGAACATAAAGATGCTAAATGGATAGAAGTAAAAGAAAGAATACAAAGTTCAAATGTACAAGATATGAAATGGGATGAAGTAACAGTCAGAGAGACTGAAACAAAGTTAAGAAAAGTTACTAACTGGAAAACCCCAGGCCCAGAGGCAGTATCTAACTTCTGTCTAAAAGTCTTAACATCTTTGGAAGAAAATTTAGCCATGACTAAGAACTATTTATATGCTCACCCTGAACTATTACCAGCCTGGTTAACAAAAGGAAAAACAATGCTCCTACTTAAGAGCAAACCTGCAAGCTATTCTAAAAACTACAGACCAATAACTTGCCTTCCAACGACATATAAAGTAAAATACGTGCAAACAACTAAAAATCAAAAGTGCGAAACAGTATGATACAACAAGACACGGACTGTTTATTGAACATTAGCGGTTTCGGAAGAGTTATTACCCAACCTTCTTCAGACAAATAGTCTCGCACTTTTGTTTTTCCAAAGACATATAAACTACACACTGGAATTGATGCCGATAGTTTATAGACATTTAGAAGAAAACTCAATCATGGCAGTAGAACAAAAGGGTAATTAAAGAAACTCATATGGAATGAAGGATCATTAGTTGTTAAATAAAGTCATAATGGACAGCTGTAAAAGGGGGAATAATCTAAGAATAGCATGAATAGACTACAAAAAACATTTGACAATATCCCTCATTCATGGATAAAAGAGTGTTTCAAAATATATGATATACCCTCAACTTTTATATTACATTACAGTGGCCATGAAACAGTCGCAAACCACTCTACAATTAAGCCATGATAAAGGACAAACTATTATTCCAGGGATAAAAATTCAAAAGGGGATAATACATGGTGACTCTATGTCACTACTGTTCTTTTGTCTTGCCCTTAATCCATTAAGCTGTCTGCTTAACAGATTAGGTTGTGACATTGCCAGCCCAGCTATCTTAAATTTTGTAAATAATTCTATGTCATTTGTGAATATTGCTATGGTTTATAAAGAACTGTATGTTATGTACTGAGCTAAGATGAATCCACAGTGTACCCTGCTGGAACATAGAAGATTAACTTGCAAAACTTCAAGAAATAAGTTGAAATTAAGCTGTTTTATGGCTGTGTTATGAGTTAGTTTCAATGCAGCAAGGAGACAGGATGTCTAGAACTAGGGTGCCTTCTGCACTGTTTTGTAAGTGTTTTATTGTTTGACTTTCAAGATCTGCGAACTTCTGAAGGCTATGTATTCTCAAAGACAGCTGTTAAATTCTGTTAAGTTTCTGTTTAGTCAGGGAACTGAAGTCATGTGACAAAGTGATGTCATCCAAGCTAACTCAGCAGTAATATTTGATATTAAATTTAAGAACTCTCTCAGAGAGAGTCTGTGCATTTTGTATGTTGTCTTGGACCTAACAAGAACATCCACTCATCATCATCTGCACTTGCCTTGCTAATAGTAAGTAACCAGGGTACAGTAATTTATTTTAGGTATAACTAGGAATATAGGAAAGATTAGTTTAGATGTTTTCTGTATTTGAGATGGTTCTGCAATGTAGTTTTAAAATATTTCCTGTGATTTTTAATTCTGAAGTAAATGTTTGTTTTCTGAGTATTGTCTTGTTCTTTTATTTATTATTAAATATATTTAAACCTATCTTTGTGGCTGATATTTGTGAGACATATTTAAGCTCTTAGAGTACTTGCATATGTATTTGGTGACACTGTACAGGCCACTCCTAAATAGCCTTGCTCTTGGTCAAAACTACCATTTGAATAATAGTAACATTACACAGTAGGATTGGACACTCTTTGTAAGGGCCTTATACTAGCTGATAAGAAGGGGTTGGTGGCAGTGGAAACTATCTTGTAGTCTGGGCAGAAGGAGGCATAGCTACTAAACCTGTGCCAGCCTTCCACAGGTGTGTGTGTGTGTGTGTGTGTGTGTGTGTGTGTGTGTGTGTGTGTGTGTGTGTGTGTGTATATATATATATATATATATATATATATATATATATATATATATATATATATATATATAAATCAAAATTCAAAGCATGAGTTTGTCAGCTACTTGGGCAAGGGCAAGAAGCACTGGTTGGACATAGAGGATGCTGGGGGATCTTGGCTTGGCCCCTCAGCTGAGATCTTAACCCTATAGCTGTGCCAGTGGGGAGTCTTATTGGGGACCTGGAGAAAGCAGCCTCAGACTGACTGTGATCTCTGTGTGCTCTTAAGGGAAATTGCACTTTACTGTGGGTGTATTTGTCATCTTCTCATTGTGTACTTCCCCTAGCTGTTGCCAGTGGTCAGGATTGAGGTTCCTTGATTACTGGGCCTGTGCATGGGCACCACATATTAATTGGTGGCAGTGGTGGAATATCCACATCACATATTAATTGGTTGACAGTGGTGGGATATCCACATCACATAATTGGTCGACAGTGGTGAGATAGACACATCACATATTAATTGGCTTGTAGTGGTGTGGATACTAAATTCCTGTAGCCTGTGTACAATGGTTACTGAAGGCGTTTGTACTCTAAATCACTCATGCAGTGAACATTCAGAGTTTCACATCACAATTGTTTTATTTATTTTTTGTTACCTTAGTTAGTCAGGGAGAGCAGGCAAGCATGTCATCAGAGGAGTATGGCAAGCTGACAAGGAGCCAGTTGGCTGAGATGTGCCAGGCTAAAGGACTGGTGCATGCCAACCAGACTAAAGCAGAAATGATTGCAGCTCTAGTCACAGCTGCATCACAGGATAGCAACCAGGAGGACAATCAGACTGGCCTTGGAGATGTACAACTCTCAGAAAATGGACAGCTCAACCTTTCCACAGAGGACTTAAAAATCCATCTGGAATTAATGAGAGTTGAACTGGAGGGCAAGCATTTGGAAACAAAGGCAGCAGGGAGACTGAGACATCTAGAGACTGAGGAAAATGAAAAACTGCAATGTCTGAAGGCTGAGGAAAATGAGAAACTGCAATGCCTGGAAGCTGAGGAGGAGAGACAGAGGCAACATGAAAAGGAGATGCTGACTCTTCAGAGTCATGGAGGTAATGGGGAAGAGAGTAACTGAACCCCAGAAGCAAAAAGGTCAGTAGATTTCTCCTACTCAAGTCCCCATACCCTATAATACCCATCAATACACCCCACTTTACAGTACTGAACATTTCTCCTGCTGCACCTTGGATGACCTTATTAGATGCCATTATATCAAATGAAACTTATTTCTGGACATCCAACATCTCACATCAACATTCCATTATCTGTATTTCTCCTCTAAAGACTGTTTACTCCCTAGTCTGTATTATACTGGTTGCCCACCCTAACAATTATGTTATACGGCTCTGTATATCTTTATGCTGCATTATGCTGTTCTTTGTATGTATGTATGTATGTATGTATGTAATATATATATTTTTGTTTGCCTAACATTAATGTATATTCTAATTGTCTGTAACATGTTATTGGAGCTTTTCTCCCTGTGTCTCCACTGAAAATGGGCTCTTCTTGGCCCAGTGGACTTCCCCAGTCAGACTGAAATAAATACATTTCTTCCACAGTTTACAGAGGGGGATAATTTTGATAGTTTCACTCATATGTTTGAGAGGGTATATGAACAGTTTAATGTTGACCAAGGGCTCTGGCTACGGTTCCTGACCCCCTTACTCCATGGTAAAGCTGTAACTGCAATTTCTAAACTGTCTGATACTGATTGCTTAAATTAAAATATAATCAAAATGTGTTTGTCAGAATGCTTTAAGTTAACACCTGAAGCTTACAGAAAAAAGTTTTGTGAGCACAGATGCAAGGCAGATGAAAGTGTGTGTGAATATATTGCTGAACTATGAACCTTTCATAGGTGGGTGAGTGGATGTCAGGTCACCACTTTTGAAGGGCTGGCAGACCTTTTGGTGATGGAACAAGCCCTTAGCACTTTGCCTGAGGACATGAGAATATGGTTAGGTGATAGACAATGCAATACTGCAGATGAGTTGGGGAAGAAGGGAGACCTATACCTAGCAAGCAGGGCATCACTGCACTGGAAAGGGACACCCAGTGCTGCTCATGGCATTGTGGGCAGCCCTGACAGCCCCAACAAAGTCTGCCAGTAGCAGGGGAAGCCACTAGTCCAGATACATTTCCAGGACCAAGGGTTAAATGTTTTAAATGCAACCAATGGGGCTATGTAGCATATAGATGTCCACGGAAGCAAGGTAGGGAACAAAAGGTGGGAGAGCCAGTAAGTGGGAATGACAAAATGCCAGCAAAAAGTTGTCTCGAGATAACAAGGGTACCAAACTACCACAAGAGGTTATATCCTATCTTAGTAATGTGAAAGAGGCCATTGCTAAGAGAGACACAGCCTCGGACCCAACTATTGTGAAGCCTGCAATGGTTAAAGAGGAGCACTACTTGCTTAGACAGTCTACTCCAGTCAGAGCTTTAGGAGGGACCCCATTCCAAATACCTTTGGCTAGGGTTCACCTTGACTGGGAGGGTGGAAAAGGAAGCCAGCAAGTAGGTGTGTTTAAGGATATCCCTGCAGATGTCCTGATAGGAAATGATTTTGATAATGTAGTACCATGAGTGCATACAGTTACATGCAGTCAGGCTTGGAGACAAGCATGTGGGTCTGGTAGCCTGGGGGAGACCCAGACAGACCACACACTTGTAGCCAGGACTGGTGAGATGGTTACTTCAGGGAGGGAGCTACTCTGTAGCAGTGAGACTGAAGGTGAGCCACAGCTGCTTGTGGGTAATGATGTTCCCTTGGAAAGAGTGACTGCAAGAGCAGAGGGTGAGTAGTAGTAGTACCCAGACTGACAGTAAGGCACCGCTGTCAGAGGATGCCAGACTTCCTGTGGAAGGGGAGCTGGGAAGGGTTACAAAGAGAGAGATGAGACAGGCTCTCATACCCTACATTACAAGGCTTAAGGGAGGTAGCTAGTGAAACACCTCATTCTCAAGGAAAGGGGGAATCTGTATACTGGGACAAAGGGTTACTGTATGGAGAGTGGACCCCTGAGGGAGGGCTGGAGGGTAAGAGAGTACAGCAGTTGGTAGTGCCCAGAGCCTACCATCTGGTACTTCTATCCATAGTCCATGATATTACCTTTGTAGGTCATATGGGCCTAGAAACGTACAAAGAGACATATTATGCAGAACTTTTATTGGCCTGGGATTTCGAGAGATGTAACAGGGTACTGCAGGACCTGTGAGCAGTGCCAAAATGTAGGCAAGGCAGGATACGAGGTGAAAGCTCCTTTGATGCCTTAGCCTGTGATTGATGAGACATTTCAGAGGGTAGCTATGGAGATTGTGGGGCTTCTGAGTACCTAAAGTTCTACAGGGAAAAAGTATACCCTAGTGGTAGTAGATTATGCTGCCAGATACCTTAAGATGGTGGATTTGTCCTCCGTTGAGGCAGACAAAGTGGCAAATGCTTTGTTAGAGATTTTTAGCAGGGTAGGTTTTCCAAAAGAAATACTGACTGACAGAGGTACCAGTTTCATGTCAGACCTGCTAGCTTGTCTGTGGAAGTACTGTGGGGTGAAACACCTAAAGACCACCATCTACCATCCCCAGACTAATGGTCTTGTTGAGAGGTTAAACTCTACACTCAAGTCCATGCTATGGGCATTTGCAGACAAGTTTAAGAGGGACTGGGGCAAATATTTTCCCCATCTATTGTTTGCTTACAGAGGGGTTCCCCAGGGAACCACAGGTTTTTCACCCTTTGAGTTGCTGTACAGGCATAGGGTGAGGAGACCTCTAAATTTGATTTGAGATGAGTTGGGGTGTGAGCGTGAATCCCGCAAGGAGTCTATTGTAGTATATGTCCTAAACCTCAGGACAAGGCTAAGGGAACTCATGGGCTTGTCCCAGGAGAACCTGACAGAAGCCCAACAGCAGAAAAAGGTCTGGTATGACAGGAATGCTTGAGCTAGAGAGTATGCTGTAGGGCAGCAGGTAATGGTTCTCATTCCTGTCAGACACAACAAACTGCAGGCAGCTTGGGAGGGACCCTACAAGGTGGTAAGGAAGGTCAGCGATGTTAACTACATGGTAGAACTGCTAGGCAAAAAGCAGGGGCACAAATTGTACCATGTTAACATGATAAAGCCTTACCATGACAGGGAGGCCCTTGTGCTGCGTATTTGCAGTGCATGGCAGGAGGAGTCTGAGGGGGATCTGATGAATGATCTCCTCAGTGAGGCTCAAACTGATACCTAAGTGGAAGGGGTAGCAATGTCCCAGCAGTTATCCTCTTCCCAGGTTTGAGAAATCCGAACAGTGTCACAGGAGTTTGGGGACATGTTCACTGGGAAACTAGAGTGCCCCCACCTGGTGCAGCATCATGTGGATAGAGGACCCCAAAGGCCTATTAAGCAGGCCCCTTATAGGGTGCCTGAGAGAGTCAAACAGACTCTGAGGGAGGAGATACAGGAAATGTTGAAACTAGGGGTAATCCAGGACTCCAGCAGTCTCTGGGCCACAAAAAAAGTCAGATGCTTACCCCATGCCTAGGACAGATAAAGCCCTAGAGCAGCTGGGTGGGGCTAAGTATCTTACCAGTATTGTTCTTACCAAGGTTTACTTGTGAGGTGCCCTTGACTCCCAGTGCTAGAGAGAGGTCAGCCTTTGTGACTCCTTTTGGCATGTATGAGTTTACGAATATGCCCTTTAGGATGAAAAATGCCCCAGTGACTTTCCAGATGCTGGTAGATTGTATCCTAGCAGGAGCAGGAGACTTTGCACTTGCTTACCTATATGATATTGTCATCTACAGCCATTCCTTCCCCTTCAGCATATCACAACAAGGTTTCCATACCTCCCATAATACTAGGACTGCACTTCTAACCCTTATAGATACTGTCAATAAAGCTACAGATAACATACTTGTCTCCCCCTTATGTCTATACTTGTCTAAAGTTTTCAACAGTTTGTTGCAGCAAATTTCTACTTCAGATTGGCCACATTAAGTGTATCACAGTCCACCCTTCTATGGTTCAAAAGCTACTTATCCAGTAGGTATGAGTCAGTAAAATGGCAGTCCACCCTCTCTCCATACCTCCCAGTCACTATCTGTATACCACAAGGCTCTATCATTGGTCTCCTCCTTCTCACCAACACGCTCCACACATCCACAAAACAGCCCTCCCAAATACAATACGCTGATGACTCCACACTCACATGCACATCAGATAACCTGGCACATCTCCAAAAAATCACTCAGGAAACTGTAACAGCCACTGAAACATGACTTTGTAACTCAACTCATGCTACACCCTCCAAAGAAAAAAACTACTACCCCCATCCCAGATCTCTCTGACATGAGAAAAACAAAATTTAAAATCCTCTCACCTAATAATACAACATCTGAAGTCACTTCTAATAGCAAATAACGACGAAGACTATTGGATCATAAAAAATAATGCTGACTAATAATAATAATGATAATAATATTAATAATAATGATAAAAGGTGATGATAATGACTAATTCTGCAAATTACTGCAAGCTAGGAACAGTCACTGAATCCCCAAATGACTTGGCCATCCCCCAGGAAGGTTTGCCTCAAATAAGTAACTGGTGTCAAAATCAAGGTCTGAAGCTAAATGCAGAAAAATGCATGACCGTATCTTTTGGGAAGTATCTACCCAAGAGAACTACCACATTGACAATACACCCCTAAGACTTGACCCAGTTGCTTAGGATTTGGAAACTTATGTGGACATCGACCAAACTTTTGACCAACATCTGTCTGTTATAAGAAAGTCATTCTATATTGCACAGATTATAAACAAAGGGATTATGTTTAGGTCTAGGGATGTCATTCATCCCCTTTACTCAGACCTGAATGGGCCAATCATTGCATATAATCCACCCTTTGATGTATATCTGTTCAGACACCTGCAACAACTGGAAAGCCCATAAAAATAATTTCGTAAAAGGATACAAGACATAAACAACATGTTCTACATGGACCGACTAAACCTCTGCCACCATACTCGGTATAGTACAGACTGCTAAGGCGCGACCTGTGTCTGATATAGAAGGCATTCTACAATCCATCATTGATAGATTTACTCCACATTAGTAAGTCAGATGACCTTAGAAATACTCAGTCTAGGGATCTAAACTTCATATTTCACAGAGGATACCACTGCTATGGAACAGACACCCCAGTCACATAAAACAAAGTTCATCGCTGTCCATTTTCAACTTCAACTTAGATGGATGGATGGGAAACAGAAAAATTACCCTAGGACTGCCCTCCTACTAATAATGGACAATGCAGCACCCAAATGCTTTATCTTATGCATAGGTCACTTCAAATTGTCTCTGGTATGATCCCACTTATTCTCATTAGGGGTAATATATAACTACCAACCATGGGACAGGTAAGACGAATCAATAACCAAATGGGATAGGTTATTAGTAATGTAAAATGGGAAATTGGCTAGAATTAAAATGGCCTGCAAGGGCAGCTATCCTAGTACTTACCTATGAACCTGTAATTTTGCATTTGATCTACATATACAAAACTGCATAAAAAAATCTTGGAATGCTTTAACGATGCAAAAACTTTCTCACCAGCACAACTAAATATACCCTTGCCACTACTTCCCTCCTCCCCTTACTACTTTATGGTGCTCACATTCTTACTAACATCCAGGTAGCACAAAAAGCTAAATTTGAGCAATGATATAACAAAGTGGCTAAATTTCCAGCAAATACCCCTTTCAGACCTCAATACTGTATAGCACTGAAAGCCTAAATTGGTTAGAACTATCCCATCAACTAACATATACAAAGCTTCTTCCAATGTGTAAAATTTTCAAGCATATATCTGCTTGTCTGGCACCAAATACCATTCTACATAACTATCTTTGGACTCTGTCATTATGATCCAGTGATGAAAACCTTCTCTCTGTCCACAACCATCAAATCTGCTGGGTGTGGTCTATATTTATAGAATACGAAGTAAAATAAAGTGCCGACCAAACAAGGCTAAAATTACAAAATACTTTAATGAACAAATGAACTGGTAAACGCTTTCGCGATGAACACACCGCTTCTTCAGACAACCGTAAATGACTCTACAAACATTTAAATATAAATAACCAACCAATAGAAATAGCACATGATAGTGATGTCTTACAGCATTAAAAATAGTGAATACAATAAAGATATTTTTGTAGAGTCATTTATGGCTGTCTGAAGTAGCGGTGTGTTCATCGCAAAAGCGTTTACCAGTTCTTTTGTTCATTAAAGTATTTTGTAATTTTAGCCTTGTTTGGTCGGCACTTTATTTTACTTCAGTTTGTACTTGTTGTATAGTACTGACCTTTACCCTACATATGTTTTTTATCTTATTATTTTTTTTTATATTTATACAGTGTTGCTAAGGCCTGGCCTGAAACTCCTTATCTACAGCCATTAGGTCAATACCCTCCCTGCAGTCCTTTAAAACCATTCTGAAATAGTTCTTAGCCAAACCCTGTCTCTGTTCTTGCTCAGCCTCAGGATAACAATATTCCTAAATATAAAGTTTTGATTCATACCTTACACCTCCTTACTCCCCCTTTTCACTCACTTCCTAACTTCATCTACATATGTAATAACTTTTTTCCCCTCAGTTCATATTGCAGTTCATGTATGTAGTATACTAGCTTGCCTTTACCTTCTAAAAACTGTCTAAAATTTCTCTATTAATTTAGTTATTGTTACTGAAAGGAAAGAATATCGAACAGCTTTACAACAGTGTTTTGCTTCTGCTGTATCAGTCAATTTACTTCTGCGAGATTTTACAGCTGGAACAACTGTATAGACATAATTGTTGATTTAAATGCTTCACTGTATACAACTGTCTTTTAATTATGTTTGTTGTTTCATTAACTGTTTCTGTAAACAGTCTGAAATACTCACTTGTTAATATAAATGTACTGTAGTGGAACTTTTCTCCCCAGGTTTTCACTGAAAATGGGCTTTGCCCAGTCAAACTTTCCTGATCAACAAACACAAATGAATCAATAAAATATATAAGTTGTATCAGTTTTAACTAATGAAGCCATATTATGCCTAAGTTGGTATAATTATTTAAACCATAGATGTTTTTGTGTTATTTTTGAAGCTTGTAAAAGTACTGTTCTCAGAAATGTTTGTGTAATACTGTGGAACATTTCTCCCTCAGCCTCTAATGAAAATGGACACCTACCTAGTTAGACTTTCCCAGTAATCCGATGTCAGTAAACAAATGTCATGCTTGACCTTGTCTGTACAAATGTTGTCTCTGCCTACACTCCACTAATATGCCATAGCATACCATACCATACCATACCACACCATACCATACCATACCATACCATACATACAACTTGTGATTGCAACAACTACTCAAATGAAAACCCAACTCAAAGTAAACAGGAGAACTAAACCAAAACATAAATCTCAACGTGGGAGCAAAAACACATAACATTTTCACTTCAAACGTAAAAATAATAAAGTGCAGTATATAACAGTATACAAGATGTCTCTTGATATAGCATAATATGTAACACTAATCCTCCCTGTCAAAATAAACTTGTTGCACATCTGTGTCTCACAGCCATTAAAGCCTAAACATAAACTCAACATATTAGTCATGACTCATAGGAGACTCCATTGTGAGACAAACAGATGTGCCCCTCACCAGGCTGGATAAGGAGAAAGTCACGGTTAGTTTGTCAGGTGCCAGAATCTGCCATATCACCCATGCACTCAAGTCTCTCAACAATAAGTACTGTTATGACTCTGTCATAGTCCATGTTGGTGTGAATGACTTGAGACGTACCTCCCTGGACTATATGAAGAAATACATGATCGAGCTTGCTGAATATGTATCCCAAGCAGGTATGTGCCTAGCCTTACGCAGCATTCTACCATTACCCAGAATGATGCCTCAATACAAACAGAAAATGATTGACTTTAACAATTGGCCTAGTTTCTAGTGTCATTCCAGGGGGATCCAGTACCTGACAGCTTGGGAAGACATGATCAACAAACTACAATGCTTTGCCAGAGATGGCCTACATCTGTCTCCCTTGGGCTTCAGACTTCTGGCAAAGGCTCTTGCCTCCCCCATAGTGCCTTTTTTAGGCAATGCCATGAAGTCAAACTACCAACATGAAAATTTCAAAACACAATTTAAAAGTCATGCTGCTAAATGCTAGGTGTCTAAACATGAAACTGCACTCACAGCAAGCATTATTAACCCTGGAAGATGCTGACATTTGTGTAGTCACAGAAACCTGGTTCAAATCTGTGGAGAGCACCCAAGCCATACCAGGTTACTCATCCTATCATACATTCAGACCCCAAACCGTGGACAGCAAAGCAAAAGGAGGTGGAGTTGCAATACGTATTAAAGACATACACACCTCCAGGCTGGTCAAACATTATGACGCACAGGAGACACTCCAGGTGCAGTTAACCATTGACAAGGCCCCTATTTAAATCATAGCTAGCTACAGGCTCCCAACTTTGACTCAAGATGCCCACTCCACCTATCTGGACCTTTTCGAATCTATCAAGATTCAACCCCTTTACCCTGATTCCTGGGCGACTTTAACTATCCAACCATAGATTGGAAGAACTACTCGTACCAAAACACTAATGCCCACAGATTCCTTGATTTTGTCAATGCAGATGCCTTAGACCAGCTGTCCAACACCCCCACAAAAGGTGATAATAGCTTGAGCTTGATATCCACCAACATAAGTAACCCCTGCAGCATCCCTACAGTGTCATCCTCCCTGGTAAGATCCGACCACAAAGCGGTAAGTTTCAAAGGCACAATCTCCCCTGACCCCACCCCAAGCTAGGGTCAAACAAAGAAACTTCTCCAAAGCTGATTACAGCCTCCTGAGGTAAGGTATAAACAGCTTCACAGCTACCTCCTCCTCCATACAAACCTCCATTGAAGTACTATATGAGCATTTATATAGCTGAATGAAATCAGGAACACATGACAGGACAAAATCATCATCCTCAAGGAAGAGTAAACCTGTCTGGTGGATATCTGCAATAAATAAACTCTACAATAAAAGGAAAAAATTGCTGTGCAGGACCAAGAAGGAGCAGGTGCCTAACTGGAAGCACTCTCCCCTTAGCCTGAACAAGCAAATAAGAACACTAGTGAAATCCTCCAAAGCAAACTTCAAGTCCAAACTAGCCACATCTGCTAAAGGCAGTCATGAGGCCTTCTTCACATATGTCTGCAATCTCAAAGAAAGCACTCAGATCTGCTCAGTACTGGTGGTCAAGGACACCACATATATAAATTCCATAGATATAGCCAACCTGCTGGTAGACAGGCTCAGTAAAAACTTTGCCCCTCTGTCCCCCCCATCAGTAAATCAGGACATACCCAGCACCTGACCCCCTTCCCTAATTTCTAGGGAGCAAGTCATCACTGCCCTCTCAAAAGCAAAAATACAGCCTCCATGGGACCTGACAACATCCCAGGCTGCATCTTACATGAACTCAGGCAGAAACTTGCAGCACCATTAGTTACTCTATTCAGCCAAAGCCTGAGTATTGGCTTTGTCCCAGCAGAGTGGAGGACAGCCACCGTCATCCCTTTGCACAAAGGTGGAGCGTCAACCTATCCAGGAAATTATAGACTCATCAGCCTAACTAGCCTGATCTGCAAGGCCATGGCACGGAATATCATGGACCTCATTAACAACCTCCAAACACTTGATCCCACACAGTTTGGTTTTGTCAAGGGGAGGTCATGCCTTTTAAATTTGGTCAACGTCTTTGAAATGGTCACCAAAGCCATGGATGAGGGGAGGAAGGTGCACACTGCCTACCTTGACATGGCCAAAGCCTTTGATACTATTCCCTACTAGAGTATAATAGATAAACTCTCTCAACTAGGCATCAGTTCCTATATTACCAGATGGATAGCAAACTGGCTAACTGACAGAACCCACCTAGTCAAAATAAGGGAAGCCACTTCAAGCACTATACCTGTAATAAGCAGTGTATGCCATTGATCGGTCTTGGTGCCTCTGTTGTTTGCGATATACTTTTCTGAGGTGCAGGCCAAAACCAGTGGGCTATGACTGGCTAAGTTTGAAGATGACTGCAAGCTGGGTCTCCTAGTGATGTGGATGTCCTCCAAGAGGATCTCACCTAAACAAATGACTGGTGCCAGAAACATGGCCTCAAACTGAATGTCAAAAAATGCATCATCCCCCTTTGGGGAGTGACGTCTTCACAAATTATCACATTAATAACAAGGTCCTAAGCACGCAATCAGTTGTGAGCGACTTGGGCACCCAGGTTGCTAGCAAACTGACTTTTGACCACCATATTGCCTTCATTGTATGGAAATCTTTCTACATAACCCACCTCATTAGTAAGGGTATCTCATCCAGGGACAAGGAGGTCATAACAGCCCTGTATTCTTCCCTTATAAGACCCATTATTGAGTACAGTGCCTCTTTCAGCATGTACCTCATAAAGTACATGCAGCAGCTGGAGAGACCACAGAAGTTCCTCACCAGGAGAATCCGGGACCTCAAACATCTGCCTTCCACAGGCTAAAAGCCATGTCCCTCTATTCAGCCTCATACAGACTCCTCAGAAATTACCTCTGCCTGGCATATAAAGTAATCTCAGACCATGCCTTGATGGGACTACTGCATATTCACAAGTCAAGCTCCACTCAAGTAACCCACACACGTGACCTCAACCTGGTCTGTGACTTCAGTATTGGTGGGACAGATTTGTGTCCCAGAGACTCCCCCTTCTGCGGAATAGACTCCCTCTCCATATCAAGCAGAGTACCTCATTAACCCGTTTTAAGCACAACCTGGATAACTAGATGGGAACAGAAAATACACCCCTGGGATTTTACCTGTGTCCCTGCTGGACAGGGGCATTGGGTCCTGACTTGTCAGAACATGGGCTAAATTCTTGGTTAGGCTTGTAAGGTCCTCAGGGCCAATAACCTAGTAACTTCCTATGGTCTACCCAATTTACTTCACAAACTACAAAACACTAAGACAAAATTACACTCCGTTATCTGTGGAAATAACTGGCCACCCACATTGCAACAAAAATCATCAGACTGAAAGACAATGAAAGCAATATCGCCGGGCATTAACTATTTTGTATTGCTCAGCTATCCCTGATTTTGCCTCATAGTAATACCTTTCTCCTTGTATAATGTTTGGATTTTCTGGTAAATCACAGAAGTTAACAGTCAGTAAGTAACGTCAGGCAGAGTTTCACACTTCTTAATCTTTAGGAAATCCATGTTGATGAAAATCTTGTTATTATCTTACTAACCTTTAAGTGAAATAGGACAATATTTCAAATTATCCCTGATTTTGGTCTTGTAAAGACTTTGGTGGTTGTTGGTCTAGTATAAACCTATGAACCTAGTACTTATGCACAAAACATGGCACAAAAATAAAGTGAATACATCATTCATACTCCAAATTCAGGAGTTGACATAAATAACTAAAGAGAATATAAAATAATCTCTCAAAACATAAAAATGCACACTAACCTGTAGCATCCTTCAGAAGGTTTGTAAGCATGTACCACAATGTCTTACTGGAGCCATGTTTTTGTGTGATGCAGACATTATTTCAACTGAGCCAACAGGAAAACCTACCCAGTGTCTAAGCATTAAAACATCTCCATAATCACTACCACATACTGCAGTGGGAGGTGAAGTCAGAACTCAGGTTTCACAACCCCTCAAGAAAACTAGTTCTAAACTTATTGCCAGTATCTACAAAAGGAAAACAAAATAAACATTGTATAAAAAAACACATAATATACACTAAAACCGTCAACAATGTCCACTTCTTTTAAGCAGAACTAAAATCCTTCAGAACAAAGCAAAGAGAACATGGTAAACCTCCTGGAAAACCAGACTCCCAAGCAATCAGGGAAAGATAGCCAGTTTGCAATGTAAACAATACCCCCCACACACACACACCCACACCCATCAAAATAACTGCATACACAGAGGGCAGGAAAACTAGCAACCTGTAAAAATGAAACCTATAATACAAAAGCTTTACAGTGCACCATACATGGAAACAAGAAGTACATCATATACATACTTTCTACTTAACATTACCAATAATTACATCAAAACAAAGAGATGCCAAAGAAAATTGCCAAAGACTCTAAAGATAATCACAAAGCCTTCTTTAGCTATATCAAGAATCTAGGTGGCAACTCTCAGATCTGCTCTGAGCTAGTGCAAAATGGCAAAAAATACACTGAACCAACTGATATAGCCAACATCCTGGCTGACAGGTTCAGTGCAAACTTTAGCCCCCCTCACCCCCAAAAGGGCCTGTGTCCATCCCAGAAGAACGTAGAGCCCCAGACATCACAGACACACAGGTGAAAATAGCCCTCTCCAAAGCCAAAAACACAGCATCAATGGTATCCCAGGCTGCGTCTTACATGAGCTCCAAAATGAACTAAACCCTCACCTAAATTCACTGCTCAAACTCAGCCTTACCACAGGCTATGTACCCAAAGAATGGCTTACAGCAACAGTTATCCAGCTCCACAAAGGTGGTGCCACAATAGATCCTGAGAACTATCGCCCTATAAGCCTGACTAACCTGGTCTGCAAAGCTATGGAGCGCATCATCATGGAACTCATAAATAGAGACATTGGGAACCTCCAGACATTGGACCCTACCCAATTCAGCTTTGTTAAAGGCAGATCCTGCCTCCTAAACCTAGTTGACTTCTTTGAAACAGTTACCAAGGCCATAGATGAGGGAAGGGTAGTCTACACAGCGTACCTGGACCTCGCTAAGGCCTTCGACACCATTCCCCAGTCTGGCATTATAGATAAGCTTACCAGCTTGAACATTAACCCCTATGTTATGAGATGGGTTGCCAGCTGGTTCACGGATAGAACTCACATGGTCAGAGTTGTGGGTGCCATGTCCGACTCTAAACCGGTTACAAGTGGCGTCCCACAGGGATCAGTCCTGGGACCCCCTCCTGTTCGAGGAGGTACAGGCAAGCACGGGAGGACTATGGCTGACCAAGTTCGCAGATGACTGCAAACTGGGGCCCATAATAGAATCTCCAGCTGACACAGACATCCTCCAGAAGGGTCTCACAGAGACGAATACATGGTGTCAGAACCATGGCCGTAAGCTAAATGCCAAAAAGTGCATAGTCATCCCCTTTGGGAAAAACAAAGTGCCCATGAATTATCACATAGGTGGCAATCCACTAAGTACAGAAGATGTAATTAGGGATCTGGGGACCCAGGTAGATAGCAACCTCTCCTTTGATAATCACAGTGCCAGAGTGGTTAGAAAATCCTTCTATGTAGCCCACCTAATCATGAAAGGGTTCATATCTAGATCGAGAGGTCATTGTGCCCCTCTACTCATCACTCATCAGGCCCATAATAGAGTACAATGCCCCATTTGGAATGTACCTTACTCGACACCTGCAACAGCTGGAAAGACCACAGAAGTACCTCACCAAGAGAATCTTGAGCCTCAAACAGATGCCCTATGCAGCTTGACTAAAGAAACTCCAGCTCTACTCAGTTGCTTACCGCCTGCTCAGAGGTGATCTCTGCCTGACGTACAAGGCCATAACCAACCTGGAATTAATGGACATGCTCCACCTCAAGAAAACCAAATCACTTAGAGCCACACACTCCAGGGATTTAAACCTCAGCACAACAATAAACAGGACATGCTGAAGGGATAGATTCCTGCCCCAGAGACTTCCCTCGCTCTGGAATAGAATCCCAATTTATGTTAGGAAAAGCCCCTCACTGACTCTCTTCAAGAGAAATCTTGACGAGTGGATGGGAAATCGTAAATTTACCCCTGAGATCACTTCAATGGCCCTTCTAGACAGAGGCCCAGGAAACTAATTTAAAAGGGAGGCAAAAGCCAACACATTCTGGCTAGGCTTATAAATGCCCTTGGACAGATAGCCTAGTACCTACCTATGAACCTATAATTCACAATTTAAATAAGAATCCTCCACACATAAAAATGTTTGCTTTCATGTAATGTCCAAGTTTGTAGCATAAACACCATAAAAAAGGTACGATGGTAAAAAGAAGAGTTCTTAAAACACAGGTTTAGCTTTCATCACAAAGGTAGACTTCTTCAGATTGAAGAAGTCTACCTAAACCTGTGTTGATGATTATGGAAGTTCCTGCTTTGCACTTTCTTTTTTACCATCGTGTACCTTGTTGGAAGGTAGTTTTCCAGCACTGCCTGCTCGAGCTACAGAGATCTAGGTGGGCTTTATGGTGTTTTGGCATTTGGATTTTATATATTTCTCAAGTTTGTAGCATAAACAAGTCCCATTAATTCTTCTGGCAGCCATCTCCTACAAAGCAGATTGCTTCTCCAAATGACTTACACAAAATCTAAATAACAGCATAAACACCAGAATATAGCCATAATCTGTAAAACTTACTCCAAAATTCAAGTCACTTATAGCAAATCATGACAGTCATTTATAATTTCACTGTCAGCAACCACAAGTAAAATTCTTAACAAAGTAGTGATTTTTTAAAAAAGGCTGCACTAACCTCTAGTCCAATCTTCCATTATGACTGAGTTCAGAAAATGAGCTGAATTCTGTAAAAAGTGACACATTTATCATTTCATAAAACAGCATACCCACCCCAAACAATTAAGCCAAGTCTTGCCTCTCCACAGGGTGCACCTAGACAGTGCCTGAATTTACTACTTTGCAATGAATGCATGAAATGCGTACACTGGTTAACACATTCAAGTAAATACATACACTGAAATGAATAAGATATTGTAAACAGCTCAGAATTTATTCCTCTTATTCAATGAAATGAGAATCACTACCAAGCCAGAAACAAATGCAGTTAGCGCCTCATCAAGTTGAATATGGCCATTTTTACCTGTGCTGGCACCCATTGTTTAAACCAGTATGTCCAAGATCAAAAACACTTAACATATAGCCAATGATGACTGCAGCAATTTTAGAATAATTAAGATAAAAATCAATTAACTCGGGCTTCTCTTACCACAAGTCTGAAAGTTTGACTGCTGAATCCTACATTAAGGCACTGTACGAGCACATCCACTCGTGCATGAATCGTGCCATCCCAAATAAAACCAAGATGCTCTCCTCCTTAAAAAGGAAGCCAATCTGGTGGTCCCCTGCCACAACAAACTATACAACAGAAGGAGGAAACTGTTGCAGAAAAGAGGAAAATTCCTGGATGCAAAAAACTCCCTTACCAGCCTCAGTAAGAAGCTGAGATCCCCTATAAAATCCTCAAAAGCTAGTTACGAAAGTAAAATTGCCAAAGATTCCAAAGACAACCACAAGGCATTCTATAGTTATGTCAAGAATCTAAATGGCAATGCTCAGATCTGCTCTGAGCTACAACAGAATGGCATTAAATATACTGATCCCTAGGATATTGCCAATATCCTGGCAGATCGATTTAGTGCCAACTTCACCCCCTCTCACCCCCTAAAGGGCCCATCTCAATACCAAAAGATTGCCAAATTCTGGTAATCATGACCACACAGGTAGAAACCGCACTCTCCAAAGCTAAGAATACAGCATTCATGGGACCAGATGACATCTCGGCCTGTGTACTACATGAATTACAAAATGAACTGGCACCTCACCTAAGTGTCATGTTTAATCATAGCCTCACCTCAGGCTTTGTGCCCACTGAGTGGCGCACAGCTACAGTTATCCTACTCCACAAGGGGGGATCCACCTTGGATCCCAGGAACTACCGTCCCATCAGTCTGATGAGCCTGATCTGCAAGGGCATGGAATGCATTATCATGGAACTTATAAACAAAGACATTGGCAACCTTCAAACACTGGACCCCACCCAGTTTGGGTTTGTGAAGGGCCAATCTTGTCTTCTGAACTTGATTGACTTCTTTAAATCAGTCTCCAGAGCTGTGGACGAGGGTAAGGCGGTCCACACAGCCTATCTGGACCTCACCAAGGCCTTCAACACCACCCCCCATTATGGAATCATAGATAAACATACTAAGCTGGGCATAAATCCCTACATCACTCGATGGGTTGCCAACTGGCTTACTGACAGAACCCAGACTGTAAAAGTAGCCGACTCCAAATCCAGCTCCAGGCAAGTGACAAGTGAAGTACCTCAGGGTTCAGTCCTGGGACCGCTCTTGTTTGGCATCTACTTCTCTGAAGTACAGGCTAACACTAAGGGACTCTGGCTAACAAAGTTCACAGATGACTGCAAACTGGGAGCCATTATTAAATCCCCAAATTATGTGGATATTCTACAAAAGGGCCTTACAGAAACAGATGCTTGGTGCCAGAGCCATGGGCTCAAGCTCAATGCTAAGAAATGTATAGTTATCCCCTTTGGGAAAAAACATGTACCCATGAATTACCACATAGATGGCAGCACACTAAACAATGAAAGTGTGATAAGAGACTTAGGGACACAGGGAGACAGTAGTCTCACCTTCAATAACCACATCACCACAACAGTCAGAAAATCCTTCTATGTGGCACACCTCATCACTAAGGGCTTTTCATCCAGAAAAAAGGAGGTCATTGTCCCAATGTACTCATCCTTCATTAGACCCATTATAGAGTATAATGCCTCATTTGGTATGTACCTCAGAAGACATCTGCAACAGCTGGAAAGGCCGCAGAAATACCTCACCAAAAGAATCACAGGCCTAAAGCAGATGCCATATGCTGACCATCTAAAAAAACTCTGGCTATACACTGTGGCATATCGTCTACTCAGAGGTGATCTCTGCTTAACATACAAGGCCATGTCAAACCCTAAGCTGTTGGACATGCTCCGCTTAAAGAAATTCCAATCCCTCAGAGCCACACGCTCCAGGGATCTAAACCTTGTCATCACAATGAACGAAACATGCTGGAGGGATAGGTTCCTGACCCAGAGACTCCCCATACTCTGGAATAGACTGCCCCATACATATCAAGCTGAGTACCTCCTTGGCCCTCTTCAAAAGGAACCTTGATGATTGGATGTTAGATAGGAAATTCAACCCGGGGATCATGTCAGTCACCCTGCTAGACAGGGGTCCAGGGAAGAAATATCCAGGGAATTGTTATGGCCAGGCTTTTATAGGCCCTAGGGCCAATAGCCTAGTACCAACCTATGAAGCTATGCAACTACTTTTTATAGTCAACATTTTAGTTAATGTAGAAAATTTTAAGAAACTGTAAATTTTCAGTGGAGATTGATATCTGCAGAATGTGATAATAAAGTGTACAGTTTTACGTGCCCTATTTTTGGGCCTGTAACAGGCTTGGAAGAACTAAGAAAAAAATAATTTCAGTAAAAATCTTGGGAACCACACATATCAGCTGCCTGAGAGGAGAGTGGTAGAGACAGAGGTTGACATGAGAGGAAACATATTCATTTTAATGATGCACTTCCCCTACAAGAACAAAAGCCACTGAACATATGAGCTGGGTTAAACTTAGAGAAACAGGCATCTCAAGATGGTCTGAAACACAAAAGCAAAAAGAAAAGTACATTAAAGTATTTTGACTGATATACTTGATATTTTGTAGTGGCCATGTAAAAATGTTATGGTCTTGCAATGCACTCACCAGTGCACATACTGTCTATACAAATACCATGTATATACCTTTAGTGCACATACTGTCTATACAAATACCATGCATATACCGTTTGTCAAACTCATCTAAACACACACTAAATAATCTCATCCTTTGGCACCGACAAGGCAGCACATATTCCTCTTTCTCCTCCACTCCCACATACTGCAACTCCATGCAGGTCACCCAAAAGTCAACAGGAAAGCAGGCCTAAGCATATTTTTATTTATTTAATTTTTATTTTTATTTTACATTTGTTGACCAGGATACTCCAACTGGATACATGTCCATTTTCAGCGGAGGCCCAGGGAGAAAAGCTCCAATCACAACATGTAGAAAAATACAGGAAAAATAAAGAACATAATATAATACATGTTAAAAAAAGTACAAGCAAAAAAAACATAATATAATACATGTTACAAACAGTATGCAGACTGTATAGTCGAGCAAGTTATACAGTCAGACATTATCAGACTTATAAGTATCTAGACTAACAATTGCAGCTCAGCTTGCATGTAGCAAAAAGTACTGTTTGGCAAAATTATGAAAAAGAAGCTAGTCGGGATTAGAGCAAGGGCAAAGCCAGTGAGTAATAAAATGTTGTCTGAGACTTTTTTTGAATTGAGCTAGTGCTAGAGTGAGGTCGGCAGGGAGGTTGTTCCAAGTTTTGCCAACAGAGTTGGCAAACAGGGAGTCCCCCAGCTGAGTTGTTGGTTTTGAATATTTGGACCAGTAATCTGTTAGATGATCGAAGTGGTCTGAGGATACTATAGGGGATAATGATGTTTTTAAGTGCAGGTGTGTTTTCAGGTTGATTGATTACTTTATATGCAACTATAAGTTGGTTGTATTGAAGTAGGCTCGGTAATTCAAGCCACCCTAGCAGATTTAGGTTATGACAGTGGTGTGTCCTAAATGCTGTGCCTGTGGCAAATCTAGCAATGCAGTTATAACAGCTTGAGAGCTTGTTGAGGTCAGATTTGTTCAGACTGGTGAATAGAGGGGAGGCATAGAGAAGGGTAGAGAGTAGGTGGGAATGAGAAATGGCGGTTCTAGCAAGTGAAATAAGAAAAGGTTTAATCTTATATAGCGAGCCAAGTTTTTTATTGATGGTTTTGATAGTTTGGCTCACTTGCATATCAAATTTAAGGTTATTATCCACTATGATGCCTAGAAGTTTAGTTTGGGCTTCTGGGGAGAGAATAGTGCCATTATTAGATTTAATGGTAAAGAATAGTAGTGAGGACCTGCGAGTGCAGGAAAAAAGTAGCAGCTTTGTTTTGTTAGGGTTTAATATCAGATGATGATTAGAGAGCCAATTTTCCACAATCTTAAATGTATTCTGGGACAGTGAAAATAGTTCTGCCTGGGAAGTGGCAGAGCAGATTAAAGTGGAGTCATCTGCATATTGAATGCAGGTTGCTTCTGGGATGACAGAATGGAGGTCATTAATAAAGACAGAGAAAAGAAGGGGTCCTAGAATAGATCCCTCGGGGACTCCTAGGGTGATGGGTAGAAGGGAGGATAGTCTGTCCTGCCAAAGGACAGCCTGTTGTCTACCACAGAGGTAGGATTGAAACCATTGGAGAGCATGGTTATCTAAGGAGAAGGCCTTCAGAGTATGGATGAGTTTTTGGTGGTTAACCATATCGAAGGCCTTGGGGAGATCAAGAAAGAGGGCTGATAGTTTATTATTATTTTAGTAATGATTTATGAAGTTACAGAAGGAAAGGAGGGCTGAGATAGTACTATGGGATGGCCTAACGCTATGCTGGGAGCTAGCCAACAGGTTGTTCTGGATAAGATAGTGCAGGAGTTGTTTATGGATGTACTTCTCCATAATTTTAGCCAGTGGTGACAGAATAGCTATGGGTCTGAAGTTTGAGAGTTTGACAGAGCTACCTCCTTTATGGAGTGGTATAACATGGGATATTTTCCATATGGAGGGGATACTAGCTTCAGATATGATTCTGTTGATTAAGATGGAGATGGGGTATGCTATGGCATCTGCGGGTTTTTGTAGGTACTCTGCAGGGAGGAGATCAACAGATAGGGTGGTTGGCTTTAATTTCTTAATTAGGGCATGGATCAGTGATATAGGTACTGGTTGAAAGCTAAAGGAGGAGTTGGATATTGGGTACGGTGGCAATTGAGCTGGAGAAACTAGGAGGTAGTTGACAAGCCAGGGACTGGATAGTCTCTGGAAAGAAACTATTAAAGGTGTTGGCAACTTCCTCCGGGGTTTTATTGTTGGAAGATGATGGGGTTGGAATGGTAGTTTGACCTGGGTGAAGGAGCTTGTTTATTCCTGCCCAGAATTTTTGAGGTTTGTTATGATGTTTTTGTTGAAGCAAAAACTTTTTTTGTCTAACCGAACGTAATGGATTTCTTTGTATCATTCCTTAATTGCCGATATTTTAGTTGATCTAGTGGGGCTTTTGTGGTACGCCAAGTGGCTCATGCCTTGTTTCTAAATGTGATTTTTGATTTGGTATCTTTTGAAAGCCATGGTGTAATTTTTGCTTTGGTTCTAATAGAACGAGCAGGAGCTTGAGAGTTCAGGATGGCAAGGAAATTGGTATTGAAGTATGCTACAGCTTCATCTAATGGTAATTGTTTTAGGACTGACCAATTGTGTAATTTGAGTTCATTTTGGAAATTGGTGATGCTAAAGTTCCTGTTATTTCTTATTGTTTTGTAGATGGACTGGTAAGAGTTATCAGCCTTGCCCTTAATTATGTAGGTAAGAAAGTGGTCACTTAGATCCTCAGGGAAGGTCCCTGACTTATACATATGGGGACGGTTATTGACAATTATCCAGTCTAGGATGCTTTCTTTGTTACTGGGTTTGCAAATCCGGGTGGGGGAGGATATGATCTGTGTAAACCCATGAACGTTTACATGGGTTGTAGGAGATTTCGAGGAACAAGTGTTCCAGTCAATATTGAAGTCCCCAAGAACAATGGTTTCTTGGGGTTAAATACTAGATAATCAATGCAGCATGTTTTTTAGTATGTTAGTGTTATTACCTGGGGGAATATAGCCACAGATTATGTTTATACATTTATTTTTGTTAATTTGCAGTCTGGATAAAAGAATTTCTGCATTATTAACCTGGGGTGGTTGTAAGGAGTCCTTGGTAACATTCAGTGTAGTTTTATAAAGTATGGCTACCCCACCACCTCTTCTAGTAGGACAGTCTAGTCTCAACATAGTACCCTAATGGTAATACTTCATTGTCTGTAGTTGCTGGTTTTAGCCAAGTTTCTGTCAGGCATAATATGTCGGGGGAATGAACTGCCAATAGGGCATGCAGGTGATGAACCCTATTATTTATGCTTCTAATATTTAAGTAGCAGAACAGGAATGAATTAGGGGATCTGTTTGGAGGAATTATGTTAGAGGAATTAGTAGTTTGAGCGCTAAAGGTAGCAGGAGAGGATGGGCCGGGGTTAGGGTGGATGTCTCCATCCATAGTGAGGTTATGCTGTAAACTAACTATAAGACCCACTAACTCTGTTTCCATACAGGGATGTGACTTAGTTATATGTCTTAGGTTCATAAGAGTTGCAAGTCAATTGAGATGCAAGGGCATTTCAGTTTTGCTAGTACCCGTCCTTAAGCCTTTCATCCCTTTTTAAGGAGGGCCAGTCCAGTCATACTGGAGCAGATTTATGAATACCCAACCAGTTATCCTCATTAATGCAGACAGTGTGTCATACTTTTTAACTTGGAGAGTTAGCTTGTTCCAGAGAAGTGGGTAAGCACTGTGTTATAAATCTATCCAGCCACCATTTTTTATGTATTGGCTGGAGTAGACTTAAATCTATAGCCTTAGCATTAGCTGGACTATTTGATTTAAGGATGTATAATAATTTTGGACTACTGGATCCATTATAGCCAGTGAAGCCTCCATGCTCCACTTTAATAATATGTGATAACACTGCCCCTAACTCTAATCGGGTCTATATTATAACATCAAAGTCTTACAACTTTGAATGTTATATCAAACCCAGTAGAGCGAACGCTGGAAATAGCGAAGCTGCAGAACACCGAATACTTTCCTAGGGAAAGTATTCGGTGGTCCATTTCTGCAGCTTCTTTATCTCCTCGACTGTAGAGCAAAGGTTACAGACCGGGTTAAGGTAAGTGTGCGAACGAAGGTGAGTGTGCGATTGGGCGCAGGTTAGGTGAGTTAGGGTTAGGGCGCAGGTCAGGTAAGTGTGCGACTGTGTGGACATGAGGGTTAGGGTGGGGTTGGTGAGTTATGGTTAGGGAGCGGGTAAGGTGAGTGTGCGATAGTGACAGACCTTAGGGTTAGGGTTGGGTTAAGGTAAGTGGATAGCTAGTGGTGTATGTATGGTTTAGTGTAGGGTTTTGTGAAGTGTGTGTGGATTATTTATTTTGGTGTGCTTGTGTTGTGTGTATGTTAGTCGGAACAGCAAATTATTTCCCTGGGAAAAAATTCCCTATTCTGACTGTTCGGTTTTCTGGTGTTTCGCTCTACTGGGTTCGATATTATAACATTCGAAGTTCCAAGACTTTGATGTTATAATATAGATCCCCTCTAATCTGCATCTTAAATTGAAAAAAAGATGTTCCCATAACAGTACCACTACATAAAGACAGTTGACACACATACACACACACACACACACACACACACACACACACACACACACACACACACACACACACACAAACACATACACACACAAATACACCTCTTACCCGTTTCAATTAGGCATACACCCGACAAAATGCCTGTTTGATAAACTGGATATTTGGCCTAAAAACACTGTACTTCTGCCTGTCAACCAAAGCAATCATCTGCTCACCAGAACCCCTAAAAAGCACAAAGTATATGAAGTGCAATAATTTTGGTCCAACTGGCAATGTGGTTATCTACAACAGGTAAGAATAGCTGGATTCCTATTTTCACTCCAACCAATCATAAGTAGAGTCCCACAAGATTCTGTTCTGAGACCAGTCCTTTTTTACTTCTTTTTCTTGGATGTCAACTCTGTTGGCAACACTGACAAAATATACAGATGACTGCAAAACTGGGAGCATTGTTCTTAATCTCTAAAAAAAATCTGCACACCCCCTGCACCACTGACTGGTGTATTAGTCACAGTCTCAAACTGAATGCAAAGAAATGCATCATCATTCCCTTAAGCACAAACAATGTCCCTTCACAATAACAAATTAAGAACAATGACCTAAGTACCTACGAAGTGGTAAGGGACCTGGGATCACAGGTTGACCGTGATCTTAACTTTGGCCACCACATGTCTACTGTTGTAAGGAAAGCTTTCATGTAGCTCACTTGATTAGTAAAGGGACAGTCTCAAGAGATACCTGGCACTTATCCGGCCAATAATTGAGTATAATGCCCATTTGGTATGTACCATACTAAGCACCTACAGCAATTAGAGACCTCAGAGGTTTCTAACAAAGAAGATCAAGGGCCTCCAGCATGTGCCTTACACAGACCAACTAAATTCCCTGTCACTATACTCTGTGTCATATAAACTTCTTAGGGGACACTTATGCCTGGCCAACAGAGCAACCGAAAACCCAAACCTGATGAACTTATTGCATATCCATAAATCAAATTGGTCTTGGGCTACCCATTCCAATGACTTAAATATGGCATGTGACTTAAATAGAACATGCTGGAGGGACAGATGCATCTCCCAGTGACTGCCAATATACCTCTCAACCTCTTAGAGCAAAAAATCTGGACAAAGCTTAAAATGATGGGGGGACAAATAGGGACAGATTTTAAATATTGCTCTTACAGACATAGAAAGGTTTTGCATTAGCATGAATTTGCTGAAGGATGTGGAGTCAAACTCAGATGTTTGTCATCATTTAATAACTTCAGTCCTCAGCTATTTGCCAGAAAAGTACTGGACATTCTGCGAAAATATGTACAGTTGAGAGGAATGACTGCCACATCTTTGGAACTGGCTACCAATTCATGTGAAACAGAGCACCTCTACAACACTGTTCAAGAAGAATCTGGGTGAGTGGATGGGGCACCATAAATTTTTAGCAGGGACAGTGCCCACAACCCTCCTGGATATGGGCAGTCATTACTAAATGCAGTCTTAGGTATTGACTAGTACTTCTACGATATTACATTGAGTTGAAATGGCTAGGCTTAAAATGGCCTCCAGGTTGATAGCCTAGTAATCTCCTATGATCCTATGAACTCTAAGATACACTACAGTGAAGAAAAGGGTAAAATTCCTGATCCTCGCTGTACTGCGATCTCCATTCAAAAGCTTTGTGTTTCTGAACTCGGTCATATGGTCTCGACCATATGGACTTAGAGTTTCCGAAGTATATATATATATATATATATATATATATATATAATTAGTAGGGGTGCCCCCCCTGCAAAAATTAGAGAAAATTAGCTAATGTGGTTTAACTCTTTTCCGTTTCGGCAAAGTGCCATTTCAGAGAAGTGTAAATTCGGAGTTATGGTCTCGGTAAAGTGTGGTTCAGAGAACTGTACTTTCAGCAATGTGAATGTGATCCATGTATATATATATATATATATATATATATATATATATAAATGGTTTCCTATGAAACCATCGAATTTACACTACATCGAAAATGAGAAGATCGGGACTGCTACATTGAAATTGCAAACCATCGAAAACGGAAATCGTCGACTTCCAAAGCGTCGAAATGGAATGTCACAGCACTGGTGTATGTTTAACGCGACCGGTAAGTGCGACAGTGACGGAGGTAGGAGTGGTCAGGTAAGTGAGTTAGGGTTAGGGTGCAGGTAGGTGAAGTGTGCGATAGTGTCGGAGCTTGGGCTAGGGGTGGGTAAGTGAGTTAGGGTTAGGGTGCAGGTAGGTGAAGTGTGCGATAGTGTGGGAGCTTGGGCTAGGGGTGGGTAAGTGAGTTAGGGTTAGGGTGCAGGTAGGTGAAGTGTGCGATAGTGTCGGAGCTTGGGCTAGGGGTGGGTAAGTGAGTTAGGGTTAGGGTGCAGGTAGGTGAAGTGTGCGATAGTGTCGGACCTTAGGGTTAGGGTTTGGGTCAGGGCTAGTGTATTCTATGTAGTGTAGTGTGTTGTTTACGCCGTGTGTCGGTGTTATGGTGTTCGTGTTTTAAATGTCGATTTCTGTTTTCGCTGTTATGTACTTTCGATGGTCTGGTCTCGATGTAGTCATTCTCGATGTAGTGTAACTTCGATGGTTTCATAGGGAACCATATAAATATATATATATATATATATATATATATATATATATATATATATATATATATATATATATATATACACATTTATTTATTTTTTTGTGTGTGTGTTTCTTTATACAGAAATATAATATATATAGAAGTTGCCCTGGCATCGTGCTGCCCAATGTTAGTTCCCAGTGCCTCTATCAGTTAAAGCCACTAGAGTGATCTCTGGGTAAACTTTCGATTTCCCATCCACTCATCAAGATTTCTCTTGAAGAGGGTTAGCGAGGTGCTCTGCTTGACATGTATAGAAAGTCTATTCCAGAGCATGGGCAATCTCTGGTTTATGAACCTGTCCCTCCAGCATGTTCTATTGATTATGACAATGAAGTCGAGGTCTCTGGAGCACAGGCCAACACTAAGGGACTCTGGCTTACAAAGTTCGCAGATGACTGCAAGCTGGGAACCATTATTGAATCCCCAAATGATGTGGATATACTACAAAAGGGCCTTACCAAAACAGATGCCTGGTGCCAGAACCATGGGCTCAAGCTAAATGCCAAAAAATGTATAGTTGTCCCCTTTGTGAAAAAACACATACCTGTGAACTACCACATCGGTGGCAGTACACTAAACACCGAAGGTATGATAAGAGACCTAGGAACACAGGTGGACAATGGTCTCACCTTTGATAACCACATAGCCACAACAGATAGAAAATCCTTCTACATGGCACACCTCATCACTAAGGGCTTTTCATCCAGAAAAGAGGAGGTCATTGTCTCTCTGTACTCATCCCTCATTAGACCCATTATAGAATACAATGCCTTTTTTGGTATGTACCTCACAAGACATCTGCAACAACTAGAAAGGCTGCAGAAATACCTCACAAAAAGAATCACAGGCCTAAAGCAGATGCCTTATGCTGACTGTCTAAAGAAACTCCAGCTATAATCTTTTGCATATAGCATACTCAGAGGCGATCTCTGCCTAACAAGCAAGGCCATGTCAAACCCGTAGCTGTTGGACATGCTACACAAAGAAATCCCAATCCCTCCAAGTCACATGCTCCAGGGATCTTAACCTTGTCATCACGATGAATAGAACATGCTGGAGGGATAGGTTCCTGACCCAGAAACTCCCCATACTCTGAAATAGGCTGCCCATACATGTCTGGCAGAGTGCCTCAATGGCCCTCTTCAAGAAGAACCTTGACGATTGGATGGGAGATAGGAAATTCACCCCAGGGATCACATCGGTACCCCTGCTAGACAGGGGTCCAGGAAAGTAAATATTTGTGGGAAGCAATAGCCAGGAAATCGTTATGGCTAGGCTTGTATAGGCTCTAGGGCTGATAGCCTAGTACCAACCTATGAACCTATAATGCTAGGAGCTTTATCAGAAAACTAAACAACCTACAAGTGCTCCTCACTCCGGAGAATATAAATCTTTGTGCCATTACTGGGACATGGTTTAGATCCACAGAAAGTACTCTGGCAGTGCAGGGCTTCAGTGCCTTCCACACATTTAGACCAACAAATGCACAGACAGAGACTAAAGGTGGAACAGTCTTGCTCTACATTAGCAACAAGTAGACCTCTAGGTTGGTTAAACAGAATTAAGCCCTGAAGTTTATCCACGTGCAAATCACCATAGACAAAGTTCCATACCATATCCTAGCAAGATACAGGTCCCCGTCTATATTCCAAGATTATCATGGATCATGCCTAAACCTACTGGGCACACTCACTATTAAACAAAATATCCTGTTCATGGGAGACTTTAACTACCCCTCTATAGACTGAGAAACATACATAGGCACAACAATTTCTGGACTTTATTAAGACAGATACCCTTGACCAGATAATATGCACATCCACCAGAGGTGGAAACATACTGCACCTGGTACTTAACCAATAAGGGAGAGTGCTGCATACCTCCCAGTATCACATCCTCACTGGTGAGGCAGGACCACAAAGCTGTCTCCTTTAAAATAAAAATCATCTCAGTAATCCCAGCAAACCCTGTAACACTTACTATTCCAAAGCAAATCACATCCTATTAAGTGATAGCTTGTCAAAATTCAACACTCCTCCTAACCCCAAGTTCACAGTAACCTATGTGGAATTGTTCAGAGACCATATGCAACCTTGTAAATGTCTGTGTAGAGGCTGCTATTCCTACTAGGCCCAAAGCAAACTGACAACAAACCACACTGGTGGAAACCTAACCATAATAGGGTATATAACAAAAGGAAAAAAATTCATGGCTAAAATCAGGAAGTACAACTCCCATAATGATAATGCTCTCTAATTAAACTAAACAGGAAACTAAGAGGATTAATTAAGTCCAACAAGGCCAATTATGAGGACAAGACAGCATCAAAGGCTAAAGGCAGCTACAAGGCCTTCCACAGCTATATCTGTAACGTCAAACCATACCGCAGCGTGCCAAATTAGTGGTCAGTGGTGCCACCTTCATTGAGCAGAGTGACATAGTAAACCTGCTGGCTGATTAATTCAGCTCATACTTCACCCCCCACTCCCCCATGAAATTACTAGCTTAACCCTATAACTATTAGCAGGGAGCAGGTCTTGGCAGCACCCACTAAAGCCAAAAAATACAGCATCAATGGGTCCCAACAGTATCTCAGGTTGCCTCCTAAATAGCTTGAAACATGCCCTATCCTGAACGGCTTGTCACTTTTCAACTATAACTTCAAAATAGGCTTTGTATCATAAGAATGGAGGACTGAAATAGTTATCTCACGTCATAAAAGACACAGGCAATCTACGGATCTTTATCAAATAATTGGATGGACACACTGGTGAACATGATAAGGTCAAACCCATATCACTGACAATTTAGTTCATTAAACCTTTCTGGCTGACACTGCGTTGCAGTATCGATTAGGAAATTTGCCCTTTTCTCTGCTGTAGTGCAATCTTGGAGTTGGTATATATATAATTAGCAGTGATTGTGGGGCCTAGAAGGGACTTGTCCCCTGCAAAAGTAGTTTTTTGTGGTGTGTGCAGGTGTTGTTTTTGTGTTCAGTTTTGTTCAAGACTGAATTATCGTTGATGTGAGTTTGACAATATCATGTTCAACAATGTGTCTGTCGAGTATGTGATAGGGACCCACAACCTACAGACACTAGACTCAACCCAGTCTGGCATTGTTAAGTGAAGGTCATGCCTACTAAACTTGGTAGACTTCTTTGAGAATGTCACTAAGGCAATGGATGAGGCAAATATTGTACATAATGTCTACCTAGGCCTGGCTAAGGCATTTGATGCAATACCCCACTCATGTATAGTTGACAAACTCACCAAGTTGAGCCTAAATCCCTACATAACATGCTGGGTTGCCAGGCAGGTCACAAACAGGACCCAGGAAGTCAGAACTGGTGAGACTACTAAGAGATTGGCCACCGGTAGGGTACCTCAGGGCTCTGTGCTGTGACTACTCTCATTTCGCATCTATTTCTCAGTAGAAAAGGCTAATGCCAAAGGCCTCTGGCTGACCAAGTTTGATCTACACTAAACACGGAGCTTCTCGTGTTTAATGCAGAACATTGCAGTTCCGCATTCAACAGAAGTAGCTCCGTGTTTAGCAATTTTTGATTAGCCCGTATACCGGCATACAGGCCAATCAAAAATCGCTAAACACAGAGCTACTTCTGTTTAATGTGGAACAGAAGAAGCTCCGTGTTTAGCGATTTTTGATTAGCCCATATACCGGCATACAGGCCAATCAAAAATCGCTAAACACGGAGCTACTTCTGTTTAATGTGGAACAGAAGAAGCTCCGTGTTTAGCGATTTTTGATTGGCCTGTATGCCAGGTATACGGGCCAATCAAAAAAAAAAAAAAACAACAAAGCGGAGGCTTGCCAGGATTTAAACCGACAGGGCGGGACTCGGGATCAGGCTGCTGACCTCGGGACAGTCCTGCCCAAATAGGGACATCTGGCAACCCTGATCCAGGGTAAAAACACATTGTTGTATACTGATCACCTTAAAGCTCTATCTCTATACTCTGTCACCTACAAGTTACTCAGAGGCAATATATGCCTGGCATACAAGGCATAGATTGCTAGGCGTAGATTGCCTGGCATAGAGGCAATCTAAGCCTGGCATATAAGGCATCCTTGGATGCAGGTCTGCTGGATCTTTTGTACTTCTCCAAAAATGCATCAGAACTACTAGATCTAAGGATTGAAATTGTATTTATTTTTTATTTATTTTCAGTTGGTTTACCAGGATAGTCCATTGGGCCAAAATGAACCCGTTTTCAATGAAGTCCTGGGGAGAAAAGCTCCAGACAATATAGATTACAGTAGGTATTAGACATACTTAAACATTATAAAAATCTCAAGTAGACAAATACAAATGCAGTGCACAACAATTACAATTAATTTAACATTGTTAAAACTGATAGCAGATTAAAAGGATTATACATAAATTCAAATTTCTACTAAAGTTATTTCATAAAGAGAGTTCTCCATATGAGAGGTAGAGTGTAGAGTATTCTTACACATTCTATAGTAATAACAGGAATGTGAGAGTTATGGATAATGAGAGAGAGAAATCAAGGGTGTAAGCAGGAGTAGAGGAAATGGGGATATTCAGTGTAGTTAAGTAGGGTGGGAGCAAGAGCATTCCCACTGGGAAAGTAGATGTGAATGAAGAGATTTTTTGAACATAAAATGGTCCGAGGTAGTACAGACAGATGGAGGTAGAGAGTTCCAGAGGCGAGCTAACCCATGTGAGAGAAGATATTTGCCAGGTGGACGGGTTGGTTTGTACACGTCTAATAGATTTTGGTTGTTGGACCTTAATATTCATAGTCATGTTTGCAATATATATATATGTAGGAAAACTAAATGCATTAGATGTCTTTCTATAAATACAGATAGTAGAAATAGTGTGGTGTCTTTACTTAATGGTGCACTTTTAAAATCACATTTCTAACTTCCCTGTGTTCACCTCCCAGTTCTGAGGTAAAAACACACATTCTATGTGGCTAACAATACCAGGGTATTTCCTTGCCAGTATGAAGCACTGTTTCTCAGATCTACTCTTAAATCTGTTCATCCTTAGCCTCTCAAATGGCTTCAAAACAGACATACAGAGAAGAGCACTAATTGTCCTCCTCCTCCATAAAAGTGTTGCCACTACTAATCCTAGCATCTACAGATTAATAAGCTTTACTAGACTTGTCTGCAATATAGTCAGATAACCATCACAAGTCTAGAGCTGAGCTGGATGCATAGAACGCAGTTCCCAACACTTGGCCATCAAGCCCCAAGTCACTCCACTGATCCCTTCATCCTCCTTATGGTAACAGCCATACTATTCATTGGATTACCTGGAGGTGAGAGTTGAACTGCAGAAGTGGTGCTGTCATACAAGTTAGGCCTGCCCATGTCCCACTTATTCCTCACTATGAAAACTCACTTACGGCAGCATCAGCTTCAAAGATGGCAAGGCAGATATCTTCATAAAGGTGTTCTATGTCCATTTTGATAAAGATATAGAGCTGTCATTTCCAATCAGAACAAATTATAATCAGCAATTCAAAAACAAACCAAGCTGATGGTCCTGCAACATAAACTTTGCAATAAAAGAAAAAATATTTCTTAAAATTATATAGGAGATCAAAAACCTCTCATGTTAATGACATTTACAGAAATATGACATTAAAACTTGAAAAATACTATTAGGTTTACTAAAACAGCTCATGAACACAGAATAACATTTGAAAATAGGGACAGTTACACATTTTTCTTCAGATATGTCAGGAAAACAAGGAATAACACCCAACATTGCTCTGAACTTATTCAAAACATTGCCACCTATTCAGACACAATAGACATTGCTAATATAATAGCAAACATTCAGTTCTAATTTTTCCTCAGTGATTTCTTTCCAAAGTCCACAATACCCTGAATACTCTAAACAATGTTTTATCACAGAGGAATTTGTGCTGAAGGTGCTTTCAATGTCCAGAAATACTTCTTCCATGGGGGCCTGACAATATACATGGTTGCTAAATAAACAGTACTAAGCAAGGCCTGCCAAAGACCTGTCTCAAACAGTTTCACCTAAGTTTAGTTACATGTTTTGTCCCTGAAGTGTGGCACACTATAGTTATGATGCCACTCTACGAGGCAGTCTGTCTCCTGAACCTTGGGAATTATAGACTCATTGGCTTAATGAGTCTCATCCACAACGCATGGAATGTATTACAATAGAACTTCTACACAATGATATCAAGAATCTCATTAAACTTGACTTGAGCAGTTTGTTTCTGTTTAAGAAAATATCTGCATAATGAATTTGGTTAACTTCTTTGCTAGGGTAACACAGGCTGTAGACAGTCATGATGCTGTTTATATGGTATATCTTGACTTGGTCAAGGTGTTTGACACCATATCCCATGTTGGCATTGTAAGTAAGCTTAACATCTTAAAAATAAATCCCTATGTTCTAAGATGGATAGCAAAATGGATAAAATACAGAACCACAGAACCCATGCAGTTCAAGTGGCATGTGCTACATCAAAAAGCAAAAAAAGTAATCAGTGATTTCCCCTAGGCTCAGTGTCGCGACCTCTTCTTTTCAGCATTTACATTTCTGATTTCCAGACTGGAAACCAACACTTCTGGATAATTGAGTTTTACGATTACTGTAAACTATGAGTTAGTTAGTTCCCCCCTCTGATACTCTAACCCGTCCACAAGAACTTGCACAAGCATAAATAACAGATACTGGTGTAGTGAAAATGGGCTCAAATTAAATGTAAAAAAATGCAATATTGTCTAATTTGGTAGGCAATCCTCTCCTCCTGCATACAGCATAAACACTTCACTTCAAAATAAAAATGTTGTTTTGGACCTTGGATCATGAGCTGAATCTTCCCTGTCTTCCAGTCATCATATGATTAACAGTAGTCAGAAAATCTTACTTAGTGTTATCGGTTTCCAAGGGAATATTATCCAGATCTAGAGAAGTCAGTGCTTTTGTAGATTCATCTTTGATTAGTTCAACTGTTGAGCATAATACTTCATTTAAGAAGTACTTCAGTCAGAGCTGGATCATGTTCAAATGGGACACTAGGCAGGGTAATGGATTGGGGCCCTCATACAGCATCCCCCAGCCCCTCACAGCCATTTCAGTGTTTTCAGTTATCACAAACACTGTTTAAACCTTTCAGTGTGCATACTATTTTCTCCTTTACTTATACAATGATTACAGATATTTGGATTTAATTTAAGACTTTTATTTCAAAATTTATATCGCAAATGCTGACAGACTTTTTCTAAACAAAATAATACAGTGTTACAATGAAAACAGCACTAACAGTAAACTTCTTTGCCCTTGAAACTAACATTCATTGAAATGGCATTGAAACTAACATTCAAAGTTTACCTTTGAGCTGTTTTCAAACCATAGGCCCCTTGCACACATTTTAGGATCATGCATGCATGTGTTCTGCTCTTTGATTCACCTTCCTGATTGCATTAAATTATATGTCTTTCATAATATAGCACAACTTGTTAGAATGTGGTTTAAATTTTACTTCTGAAAATTTTCTAGTAAGCAATGAAACTAAATTTATGAATCAATAATGACAAAACTGTCCATTTCAGAACATTTCAACCATAAAAAGGCCACTCAGGCTTCTGTCATTACAGTCTACCAATATCAATCAATATACACAATCTCTACAAAAATAAAAGTTATCTGAATAATTCCACATTAAAGAGATATGTAACAAAATAAGAGGTTAGGCTGCTGCTAGCAAACAAGTTCATATTTTAGTATTTCATCTACAAATTCAGTGCCTGCTGTCCTTGAGGAAAAAAATGCCTATGTTACAATAAAAAGAAAAATAGTCAGCTGGTAGTTAAAAAGGAATGTAAGGCAAACCGACTACAGGTTCATAGTTGGCATCTCATCCAAAGGAAGACAGATTCAAGACTGCAGCACCCTTAACCCCCCCCCCCCAAAAGTACAACACAGTATCAACAATTCATCTACATGCTGTGGAAGTAAAAGCCACAGCTATCTACATCAAAATTAAGTAAGCCACACGTGCTGCTACCACTGCTTTTAAATTCAACAATAGTAATGACCATTTGATAAACAAATAGTTGGAAACTGCAAACAGACTTGGCATAAGCAGCAGTAAACTTCCCTCACTTGAAGCTCACAATTTTTTGAAAACAAACTGAAACTCGTGTGTGTATATATATATATATATATATATATATATATATATATATATATATATATATATATTTTTTTTTTTGTAGTTTGGTATTTGGTAATTGGCGTAAAGGATTCAGGCTCTTGGCTTGTGCCTGAGCAAATTAACTAACCTGTCATCCCTAATTAGGGCATTTTGCATACACCTCTTATCTCTGTGCTTAATTTTGTGGAAGCAGGCAGCAAGTGTGTTTCCGCTTCCAGGCAGCAGCAGGAACATCAGATATCTTGTCAGAAATTCTGTACCTAGAAAAGAAGCAAGCAGCAGGAATATCTTGTACTTAACGGACCACTACGGGAAAAAAAATTGAAAAAGACACATTTTATAACTTTTCCTTAAGTTTGGCTCATTGCAAACCTGTATGCACCAAACAGAAGTAGTTACTACTAATTTTATTATTTTTGTAACCCTGACTGTTCTCCTGGGGGCAGACATTTTATTTTATTTATTTATTTGCAGTTGGTTTACCAGGATAGTCCATTGGGCCAAAATGAACCCGTTTTCAATGGAGTACTGGGGAGAAAAGCTCCAAACAATCAATATTACAGTAGGTTATATGATAGTTATACAAATGTAAAAGATTCAAGCAAAAAATTACAAATAATACAGCAAACATTACAAATAATACAAACTAGTGATGAAACTTACAGATGATACAGATTAAGAAGGAATGTAGCAAAGTAAATAATGAGAAGTCAATTACATATCAGGAATCATACACTTAAGAGGTACAGCATAGTGTATTCTTGCAGATACAATAATAAGAAGAAGAATGTATGAGTTAGGAGAAATGATAAAAGGAAATTGCAGGTGTAATCAGGAGAAGGAAAGGGAGATGGAAAATGCCAGTGTTAGTTATGTGGGGTGGGAGCAAGAGCATTCCCACTGGGATACTAGATGTGAATGAAGGGATTTTTTGAAAATAAAATGGTTAGAGGTGATACAAATAGATGGTGGTAGGGAGTTCCAGAGGTGTGCTAGACCATACGATAGAAGATTTTTGTCTGGGGGACGAGTTGGTTTGTACACTTCTAACAGATTTTGGTTGTTAGACCTTAATACTCTATCAGGTAGGTGCATTTTAAAGGCAGAAGACAGGGAGGGACAGAGGGAGGGGTTGAAAATGAGCTTGTGTGCAAGAGTTAGTTGAGTATAGGTGAGATGCTTGGGTAGTTCTAGCCATTTTAGTTGTTGGAGAGAGGAACAGTGGTGGGTGGAGGACTTATGGCTGGTAGCAAACTTGGCGATTTTGAAGAAAGTTGTGTTTTCAGAGAGGACTGTAGATTAGTTAGAAGTGGAGCTCCATAGAGAAGGGAGGGGATAAGAAAGGAAGTAGAGAGAGTGATTTTAGTGGCAGGTGTAAGGTAGTGATTTTGCCGATAGAGCATACCTAGTTTTTGATGGGGTTTTTTGATATTTAGTTGTAAATGGGAGTTGAATTTGAGTTGGTTATCAATTTAGACCCTAAGTAATTTGGTCTCTGACACCAGTTCCAGAGGTGTGTTATTATGACTGGTAATAGAGAATGTGTTTATATCGAAAGAGGTGACTTTAGAGGGGGTGAAAACCATTAATTTGGTTTTAGAGGCATTGAGTGCTAGGTGATTTCTTTTCATCCATTGCTCAGTGGTTGAAAAAGCATCTTGAGTAAGCTTTAGGAGTGTAGGGATAGATGTGGCAGAGCAGATTATAGTTGAATCATCTGCATATTGGATGATGTCTGAGAAAGGGATCGAGTTGCGGAAATCATTTATAAATATGTTAAAGAGGAGGGGACCCAATATGGAGCCTTGGGGAGCTCCGGTTGGGGTATTTAGGAATGAGAAGGTGGCCTTTTTCCATTTTACTGCTTGATATCTGTTGGATAAATAGCTGGAGAACCAGTTCAAAGAAGTAGATAGGTTAAGTTTTGAGAGTTTAGTTAAAAGCAGGCTATGTGAGATAGTATCAAAGGCCTTAGAGAGGTCAAGTAGTAGGGTGGAAACAATAAGACCGGAGTCCCGGGCTTTGTTAACAGTTTCAAGGAAGGAGAGGAGGGCTGTCATTGTACTGCGACCTGGTCTGAATCCATGTTGTGTGGGAGTTAGTAGGTGATTATCTAAGAGATGTGGTAGGAGTTGAAGTTGGATGCACTTTTCTAGGAGTTTAGAGATGGGAGACAGGATAGCGATTGGGCGAAAATTAGTAACATTGTTATAGTTGCCACCTTTATGTAAAGGTATGATAAAGGCCTTTTTCCAGATTTGGGAAACTATGCTTTCTTGGATAGAGTGGTTGATAAGAATGCTAATGGGGTAGCAATTGCTTCAGCAGCTATGCTAAGAAAGTAAGAAGGGATGTTATCTGGAGCATTAGTGCATGGCTTCAGCTTCAGAAGGAGTTTTGTTATAGTAGAAGTGGGTATAGGTTTTAATGAGAATAGTGGGGAGAGTGGAGGGGGGGTGTTAGGGGGTGAAGAAGATGAGGAGGAAATGAGAGTAGGAAAAGAAGTGGCGGGTAGAGAGTTAATGGATGAGAGTGAAGAAGTGGTAGCAGTGCAGGGTGAAGTGTTGGTAGGGGAGGATGGGGGTGAATTGGAGAATGTGGTGTTGTTAGAGAATGAAGAGGTTAATTTGGAAATAGATTCAGTGAAAAAAGAGTTAAATTGGGTAGCTAAGTCTGTATCAGGGGCATTAGGGTCTGGGGTGGGGGTGTCTGGTTTGCTGGGGTTAAGTAGAGTAGAGATACCTTTCCAGAATTTCTAAGGATTTGTTTTGTTATTGTTTTGGAGTATGGTGAAGTAATTTTGTCGATCAGAGATGATGAGCTTTTTTACTTTATTTCTAAGTGTTTTATATTCATTATGGATGAGGGGGGGGTCCTGTTTTTCTGGTAGTGTGCTCAGACTTTATCTCTGTGATGCATGGTTGCTACTGTGTTTTTGGAAAGCCAAAGGGCAGTTTTAATTTTTATTCTCTTTGTCCTTAAGGGAGCATGGAAGTCTAGCAGCTTTAAGAATGTTGAGTTGAAGTGGGCAACTGCGTAATCTAGAGGTAATGTTTTTAGACAATTCCAGTTTATTGCTTTTAGAGAGTTAGAAAAGGTTGATGGGTTAAAGTTTTTTTGGTTACAGACAGTAATATAATTATGGGTGCGATGTAGGAGTAAGGGGAGTCGATGCGTGAAGATGGGTATGTGGCCACTAAGAGGGTCGGGAAGAGTACCACTGTCAGAGAAATAATGGGGATGAGAGACTAAAATCCAGTGCAGAATACTGCCGCTAGAGAGTTTTTTTGAGGGGCGTGTTATAGAGTTGATTAGTTGTGACAAATTGTAGAGGTTGATGTTAAGTGGGTTTGTAGGAGACTGAATGGAGGCCCAATTAATATTCATGTCTCCTAGGATAATTGTTTCATTGCTAATATTATTGGAGAGCCAGGAGAGGATGTCTTCGAGTGTGGAAATATTATCCCCTGGGGGGATGTAGAGGGAAGCTATACATATGTGCTTGTGTTTGTTAACTTGAAGTAGTGTTAAGAGTAGTTCAGCATTATTAAATTGAGGAGTAGGTTTGTTATAGGGAGTAACTGACAAGGAGGAAGAATATAGGAGAGCTACTCTTCCCCCTTTTTTGTGGGGCCTGCCTTTTCTAATGATAGAATAGTTTGGTGGGATTATTTCAGAGTCTTTTATATGGGGTTTTAACCATGTTTCTGAGATGGATAAGATGTCAGGTTTATTATGTGTGAGCCAGGCATGGAGGTTTGGGATTTTGTTAACTATACTTTGGGAGTTTAAAGAAGTAAGTAATATGGACTTGTCTGTAATGTTTGAGGTGGGGGGCCTGGGTTAGGATGGATATCACCGGATAATAGACTGGTAATTAAGTATAGGATTGGGTTAGAGAGGTAATTGGACAGTTTAGAGAAAAGATTAGGTTCTATTATGATTTTGAAGGATTTGCTAGTTACTATGGGGGTAGAATGTGTATGTGTGGTGATAAGTTTATATGGAAAAAGTAGAAGGTTTTTTATAGGAAATAGGTGGGGAGAAATTGGGGTGTGTGAGTATGGGAGAGAAGAGGTACGATGGTTAGTTACATGGAAGGATTGTGAGTGGTAGAAATTACCGGGCTGGGTGAGGTAGTAAAGATAGGTTACGTTAAGAAGTAGAAATAGTAACAAGGAGATGAATGAGGGTTTTGAAAGCATGATGAGATGGGGCTACTTAGAGGTGATGTGTTGTTGTTGAATTAGATGTAGAAGTGAGAGACATCCTGATGAGGGTTTGTTTTGTTCTAAAGATGTAAGTCCACTGTTTCTGAGATTACAGTGCCCATAGCTGAGCTGTCATATAAGACTTCCATTCACTTAGAATGGAAAATAGGAAAGAGCATCTAAGTTTGACAGGCCTCAGTAAAAGTATCATTTACTGTCACACAGTGCCTTTTACAAATATGTTTCCTTATGTTGTCTTACACATTCTGTGAAAAAAATCTTCCCGAACTGCCAGCTCATTGCTGAATTAACAGAGTTTATTTAGACATTCAACTTTGATCTGTTTCAGTTCATTCTCAAGTTACTCCTCCCATCCTCAGCTAGAAGAATTTCACATTTCCTGCCCTGCAAGGTTCAGCTAATTTGTATGGCAATACACATCAGAGTTGCTTGCAGTCAGCCAGGTGTGCCTCTGAAACTGTTCCCTCATCTCTGTCCTTACTGCTATTATCTGAATAGCACATTCACAGTAAGTCATGGTAGAAGTATACTTTTAGCAATCCTTAATGTAAAGGTTTTTTTAAGTATTCCTCTGAACATGCCCGTAACATACACAGACAATTAATCTGGGCCACTGACAGATTTAGCTATGACTGCAAATTCATACTCTAACCAAAATGAATACTAATATTTGATTTTCACAGAATTGCAGTCCTCTGCATTTTTATCCATTAGGCATGCCACTGATGTGCCCTTCTGTTTGCAGTTACTACTGCTGTTGTGTGCACATATGCATTGCTGGTGTGATGTTTTTGAAACTACTTGGTATATTCTTTGTTTCATGCTATGCACTGCCTACTCTCACCATTCCACACAGTGTGCACACCAGGGTTGCCAGACATCCCTATTTGGGCGGGACTGTCCCGAGATCAGCAGCCTGATCTCGAGTCCCGCCCTGCCGGTTTAAATCCCGGCCAGCCTCCGCTTTGTTTGTTTTTTGGGGGGTTTTTTATTGGCCCGTATACCTGGCATACGAGCCAATCAAAAATTGCTAAACACGGAGCTTCTTGTGTTCCGCATTAAACACGAAGCCCGTGATTTTGATTGGCCCATATGCCGGTATACGGGCCAATCAAAAATCGCTAAACACGGAGCTACTTGTGTTGAATGCGGAACTGCAATGCATTAAACACGAGAAGCTCCGTGTTTAGTGCAGAGCTACTGTTCTTTAATGTGGAACTGTGTTTTTTGAGGCGGTCAGTGTAGGGCATTTGTTTGAGGCCAGTAATCCTCTTTGTGAGGTACTTCTGTGGCCTTTCCAGCTGCTGCAGATGTCTTGTGAGGTACATTCCAAAAGGGGCATTGTACTCTATAATGAGTGTCGAGTAGAGGGGAACAATGACCTCTTTTTTCCTAGATGAGAACCCTTTTATGATGAGGTGTGCCACATAGAAGGATATCCTGACTACTGTGGCGATGCAACTATCAAAGGAGAGACTACTGTCCACCTGGGTCCCAAGGTCTCTTATCACACATTCATTGTTAAGTAGATTGCTGCCTATGTGGTAGTTCATGGGTACAGAGTTTTTACCAAAGGGGGTGACACTGCATTTTTTGGCAATGAGCTTGAGGCCATGGCTCTGACACCAGGCATCTGTTTCAGTGAGGCCCTTCTGTAAGATGTCCACATCATTTGGGGACTTGACTATGTCTCCTAGTTTGCAGGAGCAAATTCTACATTCCAATGTAATGATAGTGCAGTACTCATAATCTCATCCTATGCTCCACTGCCGAGTTGTAACAGTGAGCCAAAGAGTGCAGCCAGACATCAGTTTGCAGTACCTACTACATAAAGCTGGACATCATGAATCAGTTTAGATAATGGGTGACTTGAATGCACATATCGTGACAGACAGAAAAGGAAATCATGACTGCCTGGCTCCACATGGGTGGGGCAACAGGAATAGTGGAGAGGCCATTCTCGACCTCTGTGTTGCAAATGGCTTGATAGTAGCCACAACATGCTTCATTAAGAAGGACAGTCACAAGTTCACATACATGAGTGGCCTATACCAACTCAGGTAAAGTTCCCCTAGTGAGGAAAGGGTACTGGGATATAAACATAGATTGTATAGTCTTCCCCAGTGAAACAGGTGGCCCACAGCATAAACCACTGGTTTCCACAGTCAGCTGCAAGCAGTGGGCAAAGAGGGTTCTAAGGTCAACAGAGACCATGGTGAAGACCAGGAAGTTGACTGGAGATAAATTATGTCAGTTCAAGTATTCAGTCATGCCTCTACCTCCCTAAGAAATGGTGGAAATAGGTCTACAGGAAGAATGGCAGCACCTTAAAATAACATGTGTCAGGACTACTGAACAGAGTTGTGGCTTGTCCATGTATGTCTATAAGGTACATAAGGAAAGCATGTGGTGTAATGCAGCAGTCCAGGATCTCCATGAATGAAATACAGAGTACAGAAAGAGTGGGACACTGGATTAACCACCCAGGCTAGGAAGGAATGGAGGCTGACTATCAAGGAAGGTAAAAGAGCAGTTGCATTAGCACAGAAAAGGGCATTGGAGGCACTCTGACAGCTACTGCAGAGAGACTCTGTAGTTGTCACAAAGACACTAAAGCATATTGCAAGGCCACTACACCCAGATAAAGAAAACTGACAGACACACTTCATAAGGAATGGCAAAACAACATGCTCATCATTCCGCAGGACATCAAAGGCAGACTGAGGGAGGAAGTACTTACAGCAGCTTAACAATCACATTAACCCCACAGATGTTGTATTTCCCCAGAAACCGGCTACGATAGAGACAAACACGATACCACCCTGGAAGAAGTAAGACTTTCACTAAGGGAAATCAAGTCAGGGAAAGCAGCAGGCTCAGTGGAGGTCATAGTGGATATCTTACAAACGCTGGCTGAGGTGGGGGAGAATTGGCTCCTGAAGCTACTTGTAGCAGCATTGGGAGAAAGTCGTACCCCAGGTGAGTGTCAAAGAATCACACTTGTGCCCGTTAACAAGAACAAATGAGACATCCACAATTGTGATCCATACAGAGGCATCATACTGCTGTCACCTTACATGAAAGTTGTGGAGAGGGTGATTCATAAAAGGAAACGCAGGATAGTACACTGTAATAAGGGCGATGAGCAGTTCATATTCAGATCAGGATGCAGCCCAACTGATGCGATGTTTGCAGTGAGACAGTTGCTAAGAAGCTAGAGATGAGGAAAGAGTCCTAATTCTCATTCCTATGCTTTGGTAATGCATTTAAGACACCAAGAATGCTGCCTTGGGCAGAACTGTGGTGGTTCAAAGTCCTAGAATAATTCTTAGAATTAGTGCTGCCTAAGTAGAAGGACCAATGACTAAAGTGCAACTACACAAAAAGTCTTCTCAGCAGCCGAAAACTGGTTCCACCAATATTACCTATTACTGAATTCCAAAAAGACTAAATTATTACTCTTCACACCTACACAAAAGTCTTCTTCTTTTACCTTCAATATTACCTCTAACAATGGCACTATAATATCCCCTGACCCCACCACCAAACTTCTTGGTGTCACAATAAATCACAATCGCAACTTTGATTCCCATATAAACGTAACCATCAAGTCAGTCAATAGGAAACTTGGATCTCTCTATAGGCTTAAACCCTACCTTACAACCTTAGCCAGAAGTACTTTAGCACAAACACACCTGCTCTCTACCCTTCTCTATGCCTCACCAATTTTCACAAACTTATCTAAATCCAATTTCAATAAACTCGCAACAGCATATAACAATATAGCCAGATTTGCAACAGGAGCCCCTTTCCGTACCCATCATTGCTCTAATCTTAAACAACTTGGCAGGCTAGAACTTCATAATCAAATTCTACTACAGCAACTAACCATCACCCACAAAGTCTTCTATCAGCCTGCTAATACTACTATACTTAGCTCTCTTATTACTCCTTATAAAAACATCTCTTCCTTACGCTCTGCCACCAAGCTTCTAGCGGACTTCTATAAATCCAACAACAAAGCTGGGAACAGTTTGTTCGCCAACGGTATTGCACCTGCCTGGAACAAGCTTCCAAGTGAAATTACCACAATTACCTCTTTAAATACTTTCAAGAAGCATCTTAAAACTTTGCTTAATTCCGTATGGCTCTGCCCTTGTTCTAACCCTGACTAAACTTTTTTTTTTCTCTCCACTACCATTTCCTTGACCTTCTAATCTTCACTTGCTTTCTACAGTTCTTTTGTTATTCTATTCTCTAATGATCAATTTTACTAAGAGTGGGAAAAAAAAAACACCAATTTGTACTTCTTTATTTTGCTTAAGAATTTCATTATATACAACTGCACAATTGTAGATATTTCCTTATGTATAACAAGTGATGTATCTACTGTCTGTTTGTGGAGCTTTTCTCCCCGGGCCTCTACAGAAAATGGACATATATCCAGCTAGACTAGCCTGGTCAACAAATGTAAACAAAAAATAAATAAATAAATAAAAATTACATTCATGATAGCAGAACTTTGGATAACACTATAATACATTTCTATCAATGCAAGATGCCATCAAAACTTGGACACCATGTCATGATTTAGAAAAGAAAAGATAGAATTCCAATTAGTGCTAGTGATTAAATATTTGGCAGTTAGTGCAGAGGATTACAACTCTGAGCTGTTAATGAGCTGCTTCCAGTAATCAAGGGTAGAGGGTTTGAGTCATTCGACCTGCATTTGCCTACTCTGTGACTCTGATCAAGTCATGTGACCAAACAACACTTTCAGATAGCTCCTGAAAAGGGGCACTTGTGTGCATTGGGCTTACCTGATTAGCAAGTGTATAAAATTAAAAAAAAAATGGTGCTAGTTATTCCAAACCATTTATTTTTTCCAGGGCATGTATCAGGGCTATTCACTGTTGCCTCTGCAAACCGCTGTGTATTTACAGCATCTAGCCCAGCTTCTTAGAGACTTACGGTTACGTGGGTATTAGATTTGTGGGCTTAAAAGAAACAGGTGCTTGGAACTGAAATTTTCCTTAAAAACACCCCCTGAAATTACCGCAGTACTTAGTTGCACAAAGAGCAACTAGTTTAGGTGTTAAGGAGCACAGCCTCATGATTTTAGTCGTACATAGCCTTGTAGAAGTCTATTTTCTCACATTACCCAAGCCAGCATGTTGTAAACCCATCTTGTACCATCCCCTTGTAGATGATGTAACAAGGACCTGTAAGCATGGATATATACTTTCCTATTATCTTTGTAACCAGTTTGGTGGCTATGGGCATACTAAGGCAATGTAGCAGCTGTCTCATGATTACTGACTACCAACTAATTTTTAAACAAACTTGATATATTGTATGACAGACATGAACACAATGTTAGTGGAGACAAGGCTCTCACATGGTTGTCAGTAATACACACAGTATACCCACCACTCACTGTATGGCCCAGACACTTACAACCACATATGCTGTGGCTCTTAAATGCAACCTTCCTAAACCCCAAAGGCCTCCCAGACATTTCACTTACCAAAAATATCCTCAGCAACCCCACAATCACTCTACCAAAACACGCACCATGATACATGTATCCACATTTCACAAGGTCTCAAGTTCTAATCCCATAAGGTAAGACACCACACAACCCAATATTTTGGTCATAGGATATTCCATTGTGAGACACACAGATGTGTCACTCACCAGGCTGAGAAAAGATAGAGCCACAGTCAACTGTCAGTCAGGGGACAGGATCCACCAGGTCACCGATGCACTCAGGTTGAGTCACAGGTACCTTTACGATTCAGTAATAGTCCATGTGAGTGTAAACAACCAGAGATGTGCCACCCTGGACTATATGAAGGGACATGATGGAGTTCTCAGACTATATGTCTCAGGCAGCTATGAGCCCACCATTGAGCAGCATTCTATCTTCTCCAAGGATGATGCCACAATACGAACAAAAGATGAGAGATGTTAATAATTTACTTAGGTTTTGGTGTCATTCATAGGGGGTACAATATTTGTCAGCATGGAAGGATATGAAGGCTATGGTGAACAGACCACAGTGCTTTGCTAGGAATGGTCTGGACCTGTCCTCTTTAGGTTTTTGAATATTGCCTAAAGCACAGTTTTTCCCAATAGTACCTTTTTTATGCAATGCCAGCCTAACAAACCTTTTGATATAGCAAAACCAACCCAACAAAATCTAAAAGTGTTACTGCTCAATGCCAGGATTCCAAACAGGAAACTACTCCCTGCAAGCTCTCCTCAGCCTGAAAAATGTAGACATGTGTGCAGTTACCGAGACATGGTTTAAAACTGCAACAGCACCCTGGCAATGCAGAACTATAATGCCTTCCACACATTTAGACCAGCTACCTCACTGGAAGGGACAAAAGATGGAGGTGTCTCAATTTACATCAAAAAGGAACACACCTCAAGGCTAGGCAAGAATATGACATACTTGAGATTCTCCATGTCCAACTTACCATAGGCAAAGTCTCATACCATACATTAACAGGCTATAGACCCCTGCTTATGACCCAGGAAACCCATGATATGTATTTATTTCTACCGGAGAGACTCCCCATTCAACTGTATAACATATTCATGGGTGACTAACTCCACTATAAAACAGGAATCATACAGTGACCCCAAACATGCAGGCCCAGCATATCCATCAGCCTAACTAATCTCATATGCAAATCCATAGAAAGACTTATCATCGAAATGATAAACAGTAACATAGGAAACCTTCAGATACTGTATTTAATCTAGTTCGGTTTTGTCAAAGGCAAGTTATGCCCACTCAACCTGGTGAACTTCTTTGGGAAGGTTACCAAAGTAATAGTGAGGGCAAAATGGTGCATAATGCCAACCTTGACCAGGCAAAGGCATTCAACGCAATAGACCACTTACGCATTGTAGACAAATTCATGAAATTAGATAAAACCCCCTCTGTCATCAACTTGGTAGACAGCTAGCCTCACAGGAAGGGCCCAGGAAGTTAGGATAAGGGTTCTATTCCAGAAAGAGATCAGTCACTCACCGAGTCCCTCAGGGCTCTATACTGGGTCTGTTCCTTTTTGGCATCTACTTTTCTGAAGTCAAGGCCAACATCAAGGATATCTGGGTAACCAAGTTTGCAGATAATTGTAAAGCAAGTGCAGTCATAGAATCCCTCAAGACACAAATACCTTCCAGGAAGGCCTGACATAGACAAATAACTGATGCCAGAGCTGCTCTTTAAAATTCAGTACCAAGAAATGTATAACAGTATCCATCAGGAAGTTGGTTACTCCTGGAAACTACCACATTCATACTACATCACTAAGAGTAGACCCAGTTGTCAGGGATTTGAGAACACATGTAGGCAGTAACCTCACCTTTGACCACTATGTGCCTATGGTAGTAAGGAAATCATTCTATGTTGTACAACTTATAAGCAAAGGTATGGCATCTAGGTCCAGGGATGTCATTGCTCCTCATTATTCGGCCCTCATCAGGCCAATCATTGATTAAAATATGTAATATTGAAATGAGAACATTAGTGCAAGCCTACTACGAGTCTGAGCCACATGAGCTATTTATAGCCATCAAAAATTGTTGAGCTTATATGCATAATGCATGCTTTTGCCAGCTGTACTACTCAAGTGTAACGTGTAACTCGTGTAAAAAAAAAAAAATTATTGTCTGTATGCACTGCTATTCTATTGTTCAACTCTTTTGTAAAACAGACTGCTGTTACATTTTTTTGATTGTAAAGTTGTGACTTTTTCTGTAATTTTGTTCTATGTATTGGAGTTTTTCTCCTCGGGTCTCCGCTAAAAACGGGCCACAAGCCCAGTTGGACTAACCCGTTTAACAAATGTCAATAAATAAAGAAATAAAATAATGTAGCTGGAATGATTCAATGCTTGTGAAATAACTGTGGGATGAACCTCTATCTCCATCTTGCTTTGGGAGAATGTCAAATGTGACCTCCCCATCAGACAGCTTTGTATTTACGTTCTAGGTTAAGACTGTCATGCTCCAGCAGCCCAATCCGGCATTTATAAGAAACCACGTTTAAGTTCTACACACTGAAATAGTAAAAGTACACTCACTCCTCAATAAAACACTAAGAAAGTCTTGTAAAACAGCTTCTGAAATGAGCATCACTGCCTCAACAAGCAGTGCTAAGAACTGGTTTGCTCCATTTTCAGTTTCCCCCATATTTTGGACACTTGACATCTTCCGCAAATCGCATCTCATAGTGTGAGGGTGTTTTAAACAGCTTACAAAATCAGGCGGAGGTAGACCAATCACCAAACATTGCAGCTATCCCACTTGACTAATCAATCTAACTGAACTCCACAAACCAGCCCGTCCAGCAGGCAAACGCTTACTCTCCTTTTCCCTTGCCCGTCTCTGAAACTCCCTCCCACCTCATATCCGCAGTACCAGCAGCCTTCCCATCTTTAAATCTCTCCTCCACTCACATTTATCATCTCTCTGGGAATGCTCATGTTCTCATCCTGCATAAAATCACCAGCTACTACCTTACCCCCTTAGTCTATAAACTCATCTCTCCTATAGGAACATACACATTGTAATTAATCTCTTATGTTAATACCTCCTACACACACCTACTAACTATTGTCTTACTTAACACTTTTTTTTCTTTTCTTTCTCAAGTAAACATAGAGACTATAAAATTGTAAACTGATATGAATTGTTGCATATGCTCTTCTGTGTTTTCCTGTTGCATTAACATATACTTGTGCTTATATGTACTATTCTGACACTTTAACAAACTGTTATGTTATTTTATTGTATTTTACTTTTATTCTTTACTTGTATATTTGATATTGTATCTATGGAGCTTTTCTCCTCAGAACTCCCCAGGACTCCATTGAAAATGGGCTCATTCGGCCCAATGGACCATCCTGGCAAACAAACTTCAAATAAATAAAAATAAATAAAATGCTGCTCAGTTCTATAGCCATTACCCCTTCAGAATGTATAAAGATTCTCCTTTACTTACACTCCTTTACCGATGTTCCAGTCCTTCTTTGCATCTCAGTCTCTTGCCCCAGTACTATAGGCTTTGTCTGGATTTCTTGACTCAACAGGTTAAGAGATGAAGAGGTACAGCACCGTTTATTGAAAGATTTTTACCAATCCCGGAAACCATGGGATGCAAATGTCTTTGACCTCATGCTGTTTATGTCACAGATTGATCACTCTCACTCTTCCCAAGCATACACACACACACACACACACACACACACACACACACACACACACACACACACACACACACACACACACACACACACACACAAACTTCTGTTTCTTGTAGTCTTACATTTCTTGTTTTCTTATTTTATACTCGCTAATCATCAAAAATTTTGCTTAGCTAGTGTAAAATAATGGTATCCGTTACTTTTCTAAGAGTGGGCGATGCAGGGCATTGCCTATATTAAAAAAAAAAAAAGGCTGGCATAGCTCTCCAGATTAGTTTTTCGCAGGATCAGATTTCTGCTCCATACCTTGTCTTGCCTCATAAAATGTGCTGTTTGCTGGCAAATGATGCAAGGACTTAGACTGAGGCACACATATCCTATTTGTGGGTACAAATTATCTGAGAAGGCCAAATCACACATGCATACAACCACTAATTTGCTAGAAAAGCACAATATTATGAAAAAAAAGACCACGTATATGAGGCAAAAATCTGGACATTCTGCAAAAATCTGTACTGTTGACAGCTATGTTTAGCTGTCATTCATGCAAGCATGCATACACTCACACACGCAGACAACCACAAACACACATGCACAAGCACTCGCATTCATACTCAATGTTCTTTGCTAAATTCTTACTTTACATTTATATTCCCTAAGCAGCAAAACCGCCATTTAAGGAGTGTACCATAAATGCTTGATCATCTCACTCATATTTTCATGCAGGCATATAGTCAATCCCCCTTCACCCCCAAACACACACACATGCACTTTTACACTCCTTAAATGGCAAAACTGCTGTCTAAGAAGTGTAAAAAACTGCTTCATCGATCTCACTCGTATGCTCATGCAGGCATGCAATCACATCCCCCGACCATCACACATGCGTGCTTGCTTCTATTTTTTGCAGTCTTCCATTTCTTGTCTTCTTATTTTACATTCACACATTCTGGAAGTCTCAGAGAAAGAAAATCATTGATGGGGAGATGCAGGTAACATGCTCTCCACTGAGTCTGAATCAAAATTCTGAGGGAAAAACTGTATCTGTTCCATCATATTCCTTTATGGAATTAATTTCTTGAATCTGTTCAGGAAAAGAGTGCATTACCTGATCAGCACTAAACACTATTGTATAACTAATATTGTTTCTTTGTGTTCAAAACCACCACACCTCCTATGCACTTGTGTTGTTGCTTCACAAAAAAAGAAAAAAAAGAGCTGGTTTCCTGATAGGATGAATTTGCACAGAAAATCGGCCTTACCTTGGTTATCACTACCCAAAATATCAAACTTCCCCAGACTAGTCAAATATAACAGCCCACCCAATAGGAACTCCCATACCCAACTCCGTCTCTACAATAATACAGCAACCTATCCAACCTAAATACATTAGCTCAAAATATAAGCTTTATCAAAGACTCATATACAAATTCCTGAAACTAATCATAATCCCTCTCAATAATCTTACTATGGATGGTGATATTCACCCAAACCCCGGTTCTTCTGCCCCAGATAACTCAACCTCTCACTATTATAACCCTACCAATCCACCTTCTATCACAAGGTCCCCCAACTCCCTCCTCGTTTGCCACCTAAATATTAGGAGCATAAATAATAAGGTATATAATCTACATACCCTCCTACAAATTCAATCCCCTGATATTCTATGTCTAACTGAAACCTGGCTGAAACCTGGAACCTCCAATAATGAAATCCTACCACCAGGGTATAATATACTTAGGTATGACCATACAACTAGGAAAGGGGGGTGTTGCTGTCCTCTATAAGTCCACCTTAAATGTTACCTCAGACCCTATTTAACCACCCCAGATCAATACAGCTGAAATACTATTTACCAAGTTACATATTAACAAAAATAAAACATAAACATTGTCTGTTTGTACATTCCCCCAGGAAATAATATTAACACACTAGAGGATACCCTCCATTGGTTAACTGACAACTACCCTCAAGAAACCATAGTTCTCGGAGATTTTAACATTGACTGGAACACCTGCTCCTCACAGTCTCCCACCACTCATGTAAACCTGTATGGGTTTACACAGGTCATATCCACCCCAACCAGATTAGGCAAACGTAACCAAAAAGACAGTATACTAGACTGGATACTTATCAATAGCCGCCCCCAAATGTATTCATCAGGGACCATCCATGATGACCTCAATGATCACTTTCTCACTTTTATTAGTAAACACAAAACCCACAACTCTCATCAGCCCAACTACAGAACCATACGCAATAATAAAAACGTCAACATCAGAATATTTCAGAACGAACTCAAATCATGCAACTGGTCTGCCCTAAAATACCTGCTCCTTGATGATGCTGTGGCCTACTTTAACAATAAATTCCAGTCCATCCTAGATTCTCATGTGCCTGCTCGCTCCACTAGGATTAAAACTAAAGTTGTCCCATGGCTCTCTAAAGATACTAAATCAAAAATCACAATCAGGAATAAAGCTTGGGCTACCTGGCGTGCCACAAAAACCCTTATAGATCAAATCAAATTTCGGCAAATAAGAAACGAGACTAAAAAATCCATCTTACTGGATAAAATAAACTATTACATAAATCTCCAGAAAAGAAACCAAAATAATCCTCAAAGACTCTGGGCAGGTATAAACAAACTACTACACCCAGATTAAACCACCACTCCACATCCATGAGCGTCAACTGATAGTTTGCCATTGTTATACACCTTTTTAGTAGTTTTCACGGAAACTATCCAAGCCCTAGCTAGCCAGTTTCCTTTGAACCCCACTAGCACTCAGGACATCAATCCCAATACCCAGCCCTCCTTTAGCTTCCAACCTGTCTCCACCTCTTTCATTTGCAATCTAACCAAAAAACTAAAACCTACCACCCTAGCCGCTGACCTTCTCCTTGCTGAATATTTACAAAATGCCGCAGATAGTATAGCATTCCCCATCTGCATCCTAATCAATTGATCCATAGCTGAAGCCAAAGTCCCCTCCATATGGAAAATATCTTGTGTTATACCTCTCCATAAAGGTGGCTGCTCTACTGAATTATCTAACTATAGGCCCATAGCCATCTTGTCACCACTGGATAAGATCCTGGAAAAATGCATCCACAAACAACTTCTACATTTCTAACCCAGAACAATCTACTGGCTAAATCTCAGCATGGCTTTAGACCACATCATAGCACTACCACAGCCCTCCACTCCTTCACCAATGATATTTATCATAACAGAAACAATAACAAGTTCTCCTCAGCTCTATTCTTGGATCTTTCCAAAGCGTTCAATATGGTTAACCACCAGCTGCTAATCCACACTCTGATCAATATGTCCCTAGGTCAACACTCCCTTCAATGGTTCCAATCCTATTTACACAATAGACAACAAGCAGTACTATGGCAAAATAATCTATCCCAAAGTAACCTGCATTCAATATGCAGATGACTCTACCCTAATCTGTTCTGCCACCTCCCCATTAGACCTGCAGACCTTAACCCAAAATACTTTCAATGTAGTAGAAAACTGGCTCACTGACAGGTGTCTTCTATTGAATCCAAATAAAACAAAACTGCTACTCTTCACCCCCACCCGGAAAGCTACACTCCCATAATTTACCATAACATGTAATAATGGCACCATAATTTCCCCATAAAGTAATACAAAACTATTAGGTGTAATTGCTGACAATAACCTTAAGTTTGACGCTCACATCAACAAAACCATTAAAACAGTCAACAAAAAGCTAGGATCTCTATATAGAATTAAGGCATTTCTAACCCCAACTGCTAGGGCAGTTATTGCCTGAACACATTTACTTTCAACCCTTCTTTATGCCTCCCCAATATATACAAATCTGAGTAAATCTGACCTCAATAAACTCAATAGCTGCTACAACACCATTGCCAGATTTGCCACAGGCTCAGCATATAGAACCCATCACTGTATTAACCTACAATCTCTAGGCTGGCTAGAGTTTCCCTCTCAAATCCAGTATAATCAATTAATAATAGCCCACAAAGTCCTCCATCAGCCCGAAAGCACACCCATACTCAAAAATATAATTACCCCTTACAGTAACCTAAAAACTCTCCAGTCTTCTGACAAAATACTGGCAGAAACTGTTAAATCTAAAAACTCAGCAGGTGACTCATTGTTTTGCAACTCTGTTGGAACAATCTGGAATCAGCTCCCTGCCGAACTTACAGTAAACCAGACTATTAACCCAATTTAAAACATCTCTCAAAAAATTCCTAAAAAGTCACTGGCTGTGCCCCTGTACCAACCCTGACTAACCAGCTTACCACTCTCTTCACTACCTGGCTATCTATAAAATAGTCAATGTTTCAGACTTAGTCTCATTCTCATATGTATTGTACTACTGAATGACATGCTACCTTTTATAGCCTTGTACCACTAAAAATGTCTAAGTTCGAACAAGAAAACTACAATGTTAAGTTTAAGTATGTATGTATTCCAAGTATGCATATAATCCTGTAATTCTGTACTGGTATCTATATGTGACTGTATAAAACTGCTACTGTTTAACTCTTATGTAACTATCCACATGTGGAGCTTTTGTCTCCGGGCCTCCGCTGAAAATGGACCTGTGTCCAGTCGGACTATCCCAGTTAACAAATGTAAAATAAATAAATAAATAAATCTAATCTCCTTCCCAACACCCTAGGTGTCCCCCAGGGGTCTATCCTGGGTCCACTGCTATTCTCCATATTTATCAATGATCTTGATGTTGTCATCCCAAAGGCCAACTGCATACAGTATGCAGATGACTCTATGTTGATCTGCACTGGTACCACCCAGGATGAGCTACAGGCAAGTACTCAGTCAACTTTCAACCTAGTTGAAAATTGGCTTGCTGACCAATGACATCTTCTAAACCCCAATAAAACTAAACTGCTTTTTTTCTCTCCCATGCAAAAATCCCCAGTGATATCCTTCTCCATTACCTCTAAAAATGGCACTATTATCTCCCCAGATGTGCACACGAAACTTCTTCTTTCGGCTGCTCCTGTTACGGGTCACCACAGCAGATCAACTGTTTCCATTTCTTCCTGTCCTTTGCATCTTGCTCTGTCACACCAACCACCTGCATGTCCTCTCTCACCACATCCATAAACCTTATCTTAGGCCTTCCTCTTTTCCTGTTACCTGGCAGCTTCATCCTTAGCATCTTTTTCCCAATATAATCTGCATCCCTCCTCAGCACATGTCCAAACCAAAGTAATCTTGCCTCTCTGGCTTTGTCTCCAAAAACTTGGGCTGACCCTCTAATATACTTATTCCTAATCCTGTCCATCCTCGTCACACCCAGTGCAAATCTTAACATCTTCAACTCTGCCACGTCAAGCTCTGACTCCTGCCTTTTTGTCAATGCCACTGTCTCCAACCCATATAATATAGCTGGTCTCACTACCCTCTTGTAGATCTTCCCTTTCACTCTTACTGGTACTCGTCTGTCACAAATCACTCCTGTCACTCTTCTCCACCCACTCCATCCTGCCTGTACTCTCTTCTTCACCTCTCTTCCATACTCACCATTACTCTGAACTGTTGACCCCAAGTATTTAAACTCATCCACCTTCGCCACCTCTACTCCCTGCATCCTCACCATCCCTCTATCCTCCCTCTCATTCACACACAAATATTCTGTCTTAGTCGTGCTGGCCTTCATTCCTCTTCTCTCTAGAGCATATCTCCATCTCTCCAGGGTCTCCTCCACCTGTTCCCTACTCTCACTACAGATCACAATGTCATCTGCAAACATCATAGTCCAAGGGGACTCCTGTCTGATCTCGTCTGTCAACCTGTCCACCACCATTGCAAACAAGAAGGAATATGAAACTACTTGGGGTAATTGTAGACAGCAATCTTAAATTTGATGTCCATGTAAATAAAACGATAAAAACATTAATAAAAAAATGAGCTCACTAAATAGAATAAAATCATTCCTAACCCCACCAACTAGGACTGCTATTGCACGCTCCCATCTCCTCTCCACCCTCTTCTATGCCTCCCCTATACTTGCCAACTTAAACAAAATGGAACTCAACAGACTCTCTGCCTGCTATAATAGCATAGCTAGATTTGCCACTGGGCTGCCCTACAGAACACATCACTGTATAAATCTAACAAATCCAGGCTGGCTAGAGCTGTCAAGGCAGATTCAGTACAACCAACTTATTGTGGCTTTCAAAATTCTTAACCAACCTGATAATACCCCTGCTTTAAGAAATATCATCAGTCCTTACACCAACCAAAGATCACTTAGATCATCCAATAGAATTGTAGTGCAAACCACTATAACTAACAACTTAGCGGGGAATCCACGTTTGCCAACTCTGTAGGCAAAACTTGGAGCTCACTACCTCCAGACATTACAATAAACACTGCCCTTTTTAAATTTAAGAAAGCCCTCAAGCAGTACTTCATGACTCATTGGCTTTGCCCCTGTGCCAGGCCTCATTAAATACTTGGTAACACTGATACACCTGCATCATATTAACAATTGTTTTTGCAATTAATTGTCAATTTAATTCTATTGTGTTGTAAACTAGCTTTCCAGATGTAAAGCATGCTATTACAGCTAACCTATACTCTTTGGCAATTTGACTGTTATTTAATGTACTTTAGTGTGTTCTATATAAGTTTCTATCTCTGTATTACTTCCTTTGGAGGTTTTCTCCCCGGGCCTCTGCTGAAAATGAACATGGATCCAGTTGGACTATCCCAGTCAACAAATGTAAAATAAATAAATAAACGCCTCTTACTACAATAAAATAGCTAAATTTGCCACCAATCGTCCTCATAGGACCCACCATTGTTATAACTTAAAGCAATTACCCTGGCTTGAATTGCAGAACTACCTAATATACTCACAACTAAGTACAGCACACAAACTCATTCATCATCCAGAAAAATGCCCTGTGCCACAAAACTTATTACTACCCTACTGTCCAGCAATGGACCTCCATTCTAGTGACATTCTTATTATTTACAAATAAGTCAAATAATGTTGCAAGAGACTCGCTCTACCCCCAATATAGGTTCATAGGTAGGTACTAGGCTAACGGCCCAAGGGCCTACGTAAGCCTAACCAACAAGGTTCCCTGGCTTACGCCACCCAAGAAAGTTATTTTCCTGTGCCACTGTCGAGCAGAGACACAGAAGTGATCCCCGGGGTGTATTTCCTATTTCCCATCCACTCATCAAGATTTTTCCTGAAGAGTGCTAATGAAGAACTTTGCTTGACATAGATGGGTAGCCTGTTCCAGAGTATGGGAAGTCTCAGGGACAGGAATCTATCCCACCAGCATGTCCTGTTTATTGTGGTGACAAGGTGTAGGTCCCCAAAGCGTGTAGCTCGGCAGGATTGGGATTTCTTTAGGTGTAGCATGTCCAACAGCTCTGGGTTTGACATAGCTTTATATGTTAGGCAGAGATCACCTCAGAGTAGGCGATATGCTACGGAGTAAAGCTGGTGTTTTTTGAGACTGTCAGTGTAGGGCATTTGTTTGAGGCCAGTAATCCTCTTTGTGAGGTACTTCTGTGGCCTTTCCAGCTGCTGCAGATGTCTTGTGAGGTACATTCCAAAATAGGTGTTGTACTCTATAATGGGTCTAATGAGTGTTGAGTAGAGGGGAACAATGACCTCTTTTTCCTGGATGAAAACCCTTTTATGATGAGGTGTGCCACATAGAAGGACTTCCTAACTACTGTGGCAATGTGACTATCAAAGAAGAGACTACTGTCCACCTGGGTCCAAAGGTCTCTTATCACACATTTGGTGTTAAGTAGATTGCTGCCTATGTGGTAGTTCATGGGTACAGAGTTTTTACCAAAGGGGATGACAATGCACTTTTTGGCATAGAGCTTGAGGCCATGGCTCTGACTCCAGGCATCTGTCTCAGCCAGGCCCTTCTGTAGGATGTCCACATCATTTAGGGACTTGACTATGGCTCCTAGTTTGCAGTCATCTATTAACTTCATTAGCCAGAGGCCTTCTGTGTTAGCCTGTACTTCAGAGAAGTAGATACCAAACAGGAGAGGTTCCAGGACTGAACCCTATGATACTCCACTTGTCACTGGTTTGAGGTCAGATTTGGAGTCTGCAACTTTTACAGTGTGGGTTCTGTCAGTGAGCCAGTTGGCAACCCATCTTGTGACGTAGGGATTTATACCTAGTTTAGTGAGTTTAGCTATAATTCCAGAATGGGGGATGGTGTCGAAAGCCTTGGTGAGGTCACGATAGGCTGTGTGAATCACCTTACCCTCATCTACGGCTTTGGTGACTGCCTCAAAGAAGTTGATCAGGCTCAGGAGGCATGATTTGCATTTCACAAACATGAACTGGGTGGGATCCAGAGTTTGGAGGTTACCAGTGTCCTTGTTTATGAGTTTCATGATGATACGTTCCATGGCCTTGCAGACCAGGCTCATCAGGCTGATAGGGCGATAGTTCCCGGGATCAGTGGTGGCTCCCCCCTTGTAGAGTGGGATAACTTGGCATAAGTGGGATATGTTACTAAACTCTGAAATATCCCCACACAAAATAAAACTCTACAACAAACTCAATAGTTTGAAACCACTGCTGATACATCTTAATCAGTCCTGCTCCTGCACATTCTGATCACAAGGTTAAGAGTCTTTGTTCACCATACAATACTCTACAAATACATATTATAACCTCTCATTGAAATGACAAAGCAATTTTATGCATAACTGCTGCCTGTACAATCCACTTAAGTTGCATATGGGCCTTCTCTTTAGTAACTTCCATCTCTTTAAAATCTTAGAATGTAAAAATGTAAATAGAAATGCAACTACTTTGTGTTTAACTGGAGGTTATTATAATGCAATGTAAGCAAATGGAGCTTTTCTCCTCTGGCCTCCATTGAAAATGGGTATTACCCAGACAGACTTTCCCGGTAAACAAAAACAAATAAAATAAATAAATAAATGCATTTTTTTTATAATATTTGCTGAATTTTTCATTGCCAGCTTTTTTTTAACTAAAAAAAAAATAATATTGCAATAAAGTGAATAATTATTTTCCCTGAATAGCTATGAATATCTCTCAACCTCAAAGAGCAAGAAATCTAGTCAGTGGAGGCTGGTGACTTCAAATTAAAGGAGGGCTGCAGGAGACAGCTGAATGGGTGGGGCCAATGGGAAGGGGTGTGAACAACTAGAAAGGGGTGGAGCTATGCTCAAAACCACAACAACTGGAACTTTAATTAAATACGCTGCCCTGGGTGCCAAACCGTCATTACAAGAGTCCAATCAAGACAAAATGAAGTGTAGAAGAAAAAAATATTTCAATGCATTGGCTACATGACAACTTACTTAATATCTAGATGGAAACACAAAGGTTGTGAGGCATGAAAAAATAAATTGCTTTTTAAATACATTACTGGAATGCCAGTCAAAATCAAGTATAAAAAAGCAGCACTCAGCTCAAACCACTTCTCCTTGCACTGCAGTTCTAATTATAATTTATATTCAGCTTTATAAAATTACCAAGTAACATGCTGAAAGTAGCAATCTCTGTGATACCCCCACTTGTAAAAATGTTTCTTATCCAAAAAAGACCTGCTGCCTGACAACTATCTACTTGTTTCATGGGGAAAACATGATCAAAGTAAAAAATGAACAGCAAACAAGAAACAAGCTCAAGATAAATTGCTTAAAGGATTCCTGCACAAGTTATGGACCACACATGATAGATTGGCATTCTGTTTAGTTTACGGGTAAAGCCTGCAAAGATAACTGCAAGTCTCCAACAAATGTAATGAGCTTCTGAAAATACTGTAATCCTGTCCTTTATTACAAATACTGTCATATGCATTTCAATACCTAAGACTTATACATTATCTAGTTATGTAAATATTCTGTGCATGGCAACAATGAAAAGGCTTTCAATGTTGGTAATTCTTTAACAGTATGCTTATTAAAGCTTACTTGCATCTTACAATCTCCGACAAGCTTACCTGATGGTCATTAAAGCATTGCTACTTTAATACAGAGCAACAGGGCACTGCACCAGCATGCATTTTCCGAATAATAAGAAGCATAAATCAACAGTATAAAAATATAACAGAAAACCAGAACATTCTGCAAAATCAAGTACAGATGAAAAGCCACGGTCGTACTTGTGGTCTACCTTGGATGGGGGAATACTCTGCACACTTACACTGCATAACTGCTCCTTGCCTTGCTTGGACACATCCAGAGCCACTACAATAGGGAGTGGGGTGCAACAAGTATGTCACAGTTTGAAATGTCTCTGGCTGACAGTGATGGCTCTGACACTCATACCTCTCAACCTCAGAGCAAGAAATCTGGACAAAGCCATACATAGAAGTGGGACACACTCCCAAAAATAAAGACAATTTTTAAATATTGCTCTTATAAACTTAGAAAGATAACAGAATAGTAGTAGGTCTTGCATTAGTATGAATTTTTGAAGGTATGAAATCTGAAACTCAAATGTCTGCCATTATTTTCTAACTTAAATCTTTAATGATTCGCTATTAATTTGCCAGAAAACCACAATTTTATGAAAAACAGACCAAATATGTTATGCAAAAATATAAAATTGCCACACAATACAGCTGGGAACCTGTCAAAGAAGGGACACCTTTTTAAAATTAGTGCTGTTAATTTGAGCAGCTAACAAAATAAGAGCATCTACATACATTTCTGAAATAAAAGTAATCTGTAACTTTGATCCTTACAGTTATTTATAATTGTAAACCCTCCATGTTTTCTTCCAAAATTGCCATTTTGCAGAGGGATTATTAGGGGGAGAGCAACATTTTGAGCCAAAATTGGGGACAGTTGAGAGGTTTGGATATTCCTAATTCTATAAAGCAATTTATTTGCACGTACCTCTCAACCTCTTAATGCAGGAAATCTGGACAAGGCCAAATATATTGAGAGAACATACAAACAGTACTAAAAATTGCTCTTGTATGAACTTAAGACAGTTGATAGAATAACAGATCTTGCTTTAGCATACATTTTTCTGAAGGTTATGATGTCTGAAACTCAATGTCTGTCATTATTTAGTGACTTCATTCCTAAATGATTTGGCAGAAAACCATAGATTCTATGAGGAGCAAACCAAAAATAAGAAGCAAAAATCTATTCATTCTGCAAAATTCTGGACAGTTCAGAGGTATAGTTCAGCTGGGGCTGTCTGCGTTTGCTGCCCTTCCCCCCTCACAAAACCATGGTCAAATGGAGTGTCCCCCCTGCAGCCATTCCAATGTCCCATTCCTTGGTTATTTCGCCCCATTTGCCATAAACACTGTAATGTGCATACTGCTTTACTTCTGCGATGATTTGGATTTCATTTGAAAGTTTTATTTTATATTTTACAGCATAAACCCTAATATATATCTGCTAAACAAAGCAATGCAGTCTCACAATGAAAATAAACTTAGCATTAAAACTTCTCTGCCCTTGAAACTCACATTCATTGAAACAGTATTGAAACCCACATTCAAAGAAAATACATTTTGCCAGTGGCAGATAAAGATTAATTTTGGGCTGTTTTCAAATCATAGGCCCCTTGAACACGAAACATACACATGTTCTTTGATACACCTTCTTGACTGCATTAAATTATATTCCTTGTACAATACAGTACAGTTGTTAGAGGTCATTTTAAATTTATTGTTTTGAACATTTTTCCAGTAAACAATGAAACAAAATGCATGCACCAATAATGACAAAACTGCCCAATTCATTACATTTCCATCATAAAAGTCTACTCAAACTTCTACAGTCCACCAGTATCAGTAAATATGCACAATCTCTGAAGAAGTAAAAGTCATTTAAATAATTCCACATTAAAGAAATCTGTTAACTAATGAAGAGGTTACTGCAATCAAACAACTTTATATGTCATTGTTTCATCTACAAATAAAGTGCCTGTTGCCCTTGAGGAATAAATTGCCTATGTTGCATTAAAAAAATGATAAGCTAGTAATATTGCAATAGAGAATGGATGGCAAACTAATAACAGGTTCATAGTTACTAGGTATCTTCACCAAAGAGGACTGCAGCATCCATCCCCTTTACAACAGAGTACAGTATCAGCAATGCATCTACCTACTGTGGGAGTAGAACCCACAGCCTTCTGCATCAAATGCAAGTATACTACCTGTTGTGCTATTAACAATGTAAGCAGACTCAGCATAAGCACTAAACTTTTGTTCCCCTGCAGCTCTCAACTCCTTGTAAAATCTACTCGACACTCAGCTGTATCTCTGAACTTTGCAGCACAAGAAATCTGAAAAAAGCCAAAATTTATTTGGCGGGGGGACAAAAGCCCAAAAACCAGGGACACATTTTAAACATTGCTTTTATAATGTTGGAAAGTTACTAGAATAAAATGCTGTTACCACCATACATTTCACTGCCAAGTATTGAACCCAGGACCCTGTGAAAAACAGTGAGAGCAACATACCACTATACCAAATCATCTATGTTTATGAAAGAAAGGAAGAATGAAATGTAAATGTCTACCATTTAGTGAATTCAGTTTTCACCATAGCTGTCAACAGCTTAGCACAAAACACCTGAACAAAGCCAATAATGGGGAAATACAGCCCCCAAACATATTCAGTGAGTTCAGTTATCACCATAGCTCTCAACCTTGGCACAAAAAACCTGGATGAAGCCAATAATGGGGGAATAATGTCCAAAAAATAGGGACAAATATCCATTGAAGACACCAGAGCAAACCCACACAAACACAGGGAGGACATGCAGACTCCACACAGAAGGCACCCCAGCCAAGAATCAAACCAAACAACCTGTAACTGTCAGGCAACAATACTACCACTGCACCACTGCACTACTGGCTGTCTTAAGTAACAAAAATACAGAAACCACAAATTTTATGAGGAACAGAACAGAACAAATATGAGGCAAAAATCTGCAAATGTTTTACAAATGGTGGTGGGTAGGGAATTCAGGTTCTTGTCACTTGGGCCCAAGGTACAGGGTTCAAGCCTTATTCTCTCCCTACCACCATGTAGCAACTGGGCCATTACACACACACACACCAGATTCTAAACACCCTACCTGTCTCTGTCCTCCATAACAGCCTGTACACACACACACACACTCTAAGATCACCTGTCTCTGTCCTCCATAATGGCCTGTGCATGCTGTTGGGTCTTCCGTGAGACATAGGGAGGCTGGAGGCTCCAGCCAGTGGGCAATGCAGTCCAGTGACCTTCTGGTCTATGCAGTTGTCACTGCACAGGCCTATGGGCTGGGAGGGCAGAGTTTCCTGTCTTCCCTATCTGGACTGCCTAACAGAGCAGTCTGGAGCGCAGGAATGAGCACGCATGCATGCATGGAGTTCTGGTCTGCCTAACACAGCAGTCAGGAACTAAGCATGCATGTAAGGAGTCCGGAAATGTTTTTAATTTTATTTTTTATGTTCTACGGTAGAGGGAATTTATGTTCTACAGTGAGGGGAATTTATTTTATTCATTTTACAGGTGGGGAGGGCTGCAGTCCTGTAGCACGAACAGCCCCTGAATCTAGTTTAAGCCTAAAATAATGGTGGGTCAAAGGGCCAAATATAGGGATAGATTTTAAATATTGATCTTATAAGCTTAAAAAAGTTGGTAAAATAACAGGATTTGTGCTAGCATACATTTTCAAAAGGAAATGTCTGAAACTCAAATGCAGGTCATTATTTAGGGATTTCAGTCCTCAATGATTTGCCAGAAAAGCACAAATTTTATTAGGAGCACAGACTGAAAAAAATATGAATCAAAAATCTGGACATTCTGCAAAAATCTAAACAGTTGAGAAGTATGCATGCTTTACAGTAAAAAAAAAAATGCATTATTATTCCCTTCGGCAAAACGGAATTCCCTACAAATTTCAATATTGCCAGCACCCATCTGAATTCCAACCCAGTGGTGCAAGACGTAGGAACAATGATTGACGGCAATCTGAATCTTGACCACCAAGTTTCCACAGTGGTAAGGAAAGCCTTCTATGTAGCGCACCTCATAAGCAAGGAAACAGCATCCAGGGCAAGGGCTGTTATAACTCCACTGTACTCACCCCTCATTAGACCACTAATAAAGTATAATGTACCCTTTTGCATGTACCTCACCAGACACCTGCAGCAACTGGAGAGACCTCAGAAGTTTCTCACAAAGAAAACACAAGGAGTCCAAACCATGACCTATGTGGGCAGGCTGACAGCCCTGTCACTTTACTCTGCATCTTATAGGCTGCTGACAGGTGACTTGTGTCTGGCCTATGGGGCAATCTCCAATCCTGCCCTAATGGAAATGTTGCACATCTGCAAGTCAAATTGCTCAAGAGTCCTTTGCTCTAGGGATCTCAACCTAGCTTGTGACATTAACAGATCATCCTGGAGAGACAGATATCCCTCCCAGCAACTGCTGCTTCTCTGGCATAGACTCCCTATTCACGTAAAAGAGAGCTCCTCACTGCCCCTATTCAAACGCAACCTAGATAATTGAATGGGAGATTGCAAATCCATCCCTGGAGTGGCACTCATGTCCCTAATGACAGGGGTAGCCAGTGCTGATCACAGACTTGCTCTCTTCTTAAATTTGTTCTGTGAGCTATCCAAAAAAGAACAAATGGGGATATGTGGGAGTAACATAGCTTGACTCGTAAAGGCTCTAGGGCTGCTAGCCTAGTAACCACCTATGAACCTATGATGTAATATATGTAAATGGTGTTGGATGAAGTATTTTGCATCCAGAATATTACAAATTAAAAAAAAATCTGTATATTTAGTTACATTTTTTTGGGGGGGGGCTTACTCCTAAAATGGGTGGTTTGTTCCAGTCATTGTAGAGTGAAGTTAATAAATAATGGCATACAATTGAGTTTGACTATTTCAGAAACAAATCTTGTCATTCAAGAAACTTTGTAATCTTATAAGAGCAATATTTAAAACTTTATTCTACTTTAGAGCCTTTGTGCCCCCTTTATTTTAGGCTTTATACAGATTTCTTGAGTTAGGAGGTCAAGAGGTACTGCTTGACTGGTGCCACTGATAGATCAATCTTACTTCCCCCCTCCCCCCCCCAAAAAAAAAACACATTTGTCACTCAGAAAATGCATGCCAACACAAATCCTGTTAATCAAGCAACTTTGTTATGAGTAATAAACATTTGTTGCCATTTTTGGAGCCTTTGTATCCCCTTCAAACCTCTCCACTGTCCAGATTTTTGCAGAACATTCAGATTACTAAATACTATTTAACAGAAGTTTTGTGTATTTGTTAAAGTGCATTAGCGTAACCTGGCTGTGAATAGCTATTCAGCTCAAGTGAAAATATTGTGTTTTTACTGCATCAAGGCACCTTCAACTATGTGATATTCAACACCAGCACCAGATACTTAACTCCAGAACAAGGTCTTTAACAACTCTGTCATCTAAATTGGAACCTATGCTTCTGTGCTCAGCATGATCAGAACATTCTACTGAAATGTTTTGCATGTTGTAAGACATAAAAATACAGATGCAGAGCAATATTTCCATGTCCATAATGGCTAACAATAAATAAGGGTTTCTCACTATCTCACTAACACTCTAATGCAGGCATACACACACACACACACACACACACACACACACACACACACACACACACACACACACACACACTTCTGTTATTTTTTTCTTAAATATCATTGATTATTTTACACTCGATAAGCAGAAAAACTACAATAAGTTGGTTTGCTGCTTAGCGACTGTAAAATGACTGCACGATCTATCTCACTAGCACTCTAATGCAGGCATACACACACACTCAGACACACACCTATTTTTTTCTTAAATTTCTTTGATTATTTTACACTCGATAAGCAGTAAAACTGCTGCTTAGCGAGTGTAAAATAACTGCACTATCGATCTCACTTGCACTCTAATGCAGGCATACACCAACACACACACTTCTATTTTTTTTCTTAAATTTCTTTGATTATTTTACACTCGATAAGCAGCAAAACAGCAATAAGTTGGTTTGCTGCTTAGCGAGTGTAAAATGACTGAACGATCAATCTCACTCGCACTCTAATGCAGGCATACACACACACTCAGACACACGCATTTCTATTTTTACTTAAAAGTCTTTTCTTATTTTACACTGGCTAAACAGCAAAAGTGATGTTTAGCCAGAGTAAAATAATGGCAGTCGTTAGGTTTCTCCACTGCAGTAACAGGCATTACGTGTAATGAAAAACCTTACTTCTCAATAGTACAAACTTTTGCAGAATGTCCAAATTTTGGCTTATAACTTAGGTCCATCCTAGTAACATTTTCTGGCTTGCCTATGGATTAAAGTCAGTAAATAATGAGATGAATTTTTGGTGAAATGCATGCAAACACTGGTTTTATTTGAACACGTCTACGTTTATAACAGCAATATTTAACGTGTCCCTATTTATAGCCCTTTCTCCCATTACTTTTGCCTCTGTCCCAACTTCTTAAACTAAGCAGTTGCAATGTATTTTTACTGAGGAACATTGTATGACCTGTACATATATGTAGGGAAAAAGCTCTTAAAGAAAAATGTGATACAGATACCTCTAGTTATAAAACTGTCACTGGACAACACGTGTGAAAATCAGGTATTCTAGCAATCCCTCAACAAAACAGATGCATGCAGCAACTACTATGAAGAAAAACAGTTCCCACAGTCAGTCAGCATTGCATTTTTACAGGCTGCAGTTACCAAAAGTCAAATATCTCATGCATAGTTAGTGTTTGGGGAGTTCCCAGGGCGAAAGGATTGAAGGAGGCTGGTCGTGGGCGATTTTTTAGCAGCAATGGAGGAAAATGTGAAAAGTAACAAAGGGCATTATTACCAAAGGGTTCAAGTACTCATACCTTCTCTTCAGCTATGCGAGATTGTGATATGGTCAAAGATGGCTCACAGTACTGGAGCTGTAAGAACAGCTAATGAAAAAAATTGGGGAAATTGTCATTCTGGATAACCAAAAGAATATGGTACAGTGCTACATTCAAAAAATAGGGGAAAAGAGAACCTCAGAAATGAGAAAGCAAGCAAAGCAGCATGTAGTGGTCCTTTAAATTCCATGCATGGAAGGCGGCAAAAAAAGCAAACATGCAACAGGTGTGCGTCAACTCATGTAAGTAAGGATGCACAGACACAGCCAACATTCTTAAAGAATAGCTTTAAAGAACACATGTAATTTTTTAAAATTAAAAAATAAATGTTATGGCAGCCCCCTAGCCAGTATGCCCCCTCTCAGCCAACAGGCCATACGTGACTGCTTAGGTTGCATAGTGCTAGATCCACTTCTGCTTTCACTACATATATCAAACAACTAGAAAAAAATAGAGGTTCCTAATTAAACAGATCACAGACTTCTTCAGTTTATTTCAGAATCTTGGGGTGAGATCTGTGCCTTGTCTTTTGCGTCATGACAGATCCAGTTATTTTATATTTCCAAAAGCATATAAATAAAATGCAGTGGACAGACAAATTCATCACCTGTTACAATAATCACATGCTACTAAGCAAGTGAAAAAAAACAAGCTGTAAACATTTTAATATGATGAAAATCAAATTATACAAACACAAAAGTAAATTTATGCTGACCAATAACTACCTTACAGGTAGTATTCAAACTAGCTCAACTGTCCCTGATTTTTGCCTAGCATTTTTGCTCCATCCCTAGTAGAAGCTGGGTATTGAAGGAACATATTTTGGCAACAAGCATACCTCACAACTGTCTGATTTTGTAGGACCTTCATTTTGCCTCATAGCAAAATGTCTAATTTACTGCTAAATGACGTAAGTCTTAACTTCTTGGTGCAAGAAATCTGAACAAAGTCTAAAATAATGGGGGGGGACACAAAGACCCAAAATAGGGACAGATTTTAAATATTGCTCTTATAAACTTAGAAAGTTGATAGAATAACAGGATTTGTATTAGCATATATTTTCTGAAGGATATGAAGTTTGAAACACAAATGTTTGTCATTATTTTGCGACTTCAATCCTTAGTGAATTGCCATAAAACCACAAATATTATGCGGAACAGACCAAAAATATGAGGCAGAAATCAGGACAGTTGAGACATGTGTTAGTAAATCACCAAGGATTGCAGTCAGTCCACAATGCCATACATTAAACTTGTTCAGAACAGGCACACTGATTGAAAGACTGCTGTTCAACTTTTGAAGAGAAATAGAATACTGTTTTGAATTTTTACTCTTTCCACCATTAAGTTTTCCTCTTATTCTTGAGCAAAGAAGTTGAGAGTCTTTAGGGAAGTAAGCAGTACAGAATATTACAGTACCAACGTTGTTTTGCCCCCCTCCCTTGTAAAAGCCGTGATTTAAAATTAGTGAGGATAAAAGTAAATCAACTGTGACATACATTATTGTTCATGACATGCACACTTATACAAAACTTGTTGCTCCTTTAACTTTAAGTGAATAAGAATAATAATTAAAAAAATGGCCCTGATATTGTGGCATTCTTCTGATGTGTAGCTAAGCGCCCTGTAAAGAAAAATACACTTTTTCTAATAAAAAGACCCAAATAAATAAATGTTTTGTTTAAAATTGTGGAAAGCTGCTTTTACTAATCTAAGAGGCAGTTTTACAATAAAATCACTAGGCACGTTGGCGTTTCAGCCATAACTGCAAATGTACTTTCACACTCTAATAATTTCCATGACAGTAAGTAATCCTGCAAGAAAAAATAAAAAGACAAAAGGTGGTGATTGAACCCCCATTACAGTTGGATAGTTTGCAACAATTTTTCTCCAGGTTTGTCTTCAAAGATGTATTTGTTTGCTGCAGAGGTGTTACTGAAATATCGGGAATGCCTATACCTCACTGCACTGTCCCCAATTTTGCAGTATATCCGCAATGTTGGCTTCCATTTTGTTGAGCAATCTGTGTTACAGAACTTGCACTGCAGTTAGTGCTGGAATCTGTTTCTTTTTTATCATTTTAAAAATATGGCTTTAACACATAGCCATAGCTTTTGAAATATGTCTATGCACACACACCTCAGAAAGACGAACAAAGTAAATCAATTCTGCTAACAAGCTTTAGAGAGTAACTAGATCGGAACCAAAATTAAATTGCCACTGTTTTCCCTACAGAATGAAAATAATTTTGGGAAAGGTCAAGCAGGATCATTATTAAAGAAGGGAGGGTGGAGAAGGGGTGTGCCTGATGACATTACACTGTGGGTGGTCTTATCTGGCCTGACTGAGAGCGGGACACTCCAGAAGCAAAAACAATGTAATTGCACAAAAAAGAAGCAAAAAAGTACAGATTCAGTGATGCAAGACCCCATTATAGTACTTAACATATGCATTGCTGACAAAAAATAAAAAAGTGTTCTGAAAGCTGCATCTTTGACACTCTCCCTTTAAATGTGGGTTTTGCACTAGCTGCAGTTACATTTGGGAAGGTCCTTCCATTATCCTGTCCCATATGGCTAGAAGTATTAAAGTAGAAAGATACTTTGTAATAGCACAGGCATGGTGTATATTGCTATATGCTCCTGTTGTTACTCCTTTTATATAGGGATGACAGTTATTATTTTATTATTTTACATTTGTTAACCGGGGGTGTTGACTGAGCCGAAAAGCCCCTTTTTCAGCAGAGGCCCAGGGAGAAAAGCTCCACAAAGAAAAATTACAGATACATTTAGTTATTTAGACATGATCAGTATACACACAAATTACAAGAGACATGTTTTTACACTGGTATGCGGCACATCAACAGTTACAGTGGAGTGAACAAACAAAAAATATATTAATTTAAAAATAAAGGTAATTAATAGATTTGTGGTGTACAGCTGAAATTTGGAACACAGGTAGAATACATACATAGTACACAGGTAAGTACATACATTGTAGATTAGCCAGTGTTTGTGAGTAAGATTGAAAACTATTATCAAGTACTCTAGATTTAGTATGTATACCTTATCCACTTTCACTAGCCTGGGAAGCAATCATGGCACTGCCAACTTTGCTTGAGATGTTGCCTGATGAGGTCTTTAAAGGAGGCTTTGGATGATGTGTTTTGAATGCTAGAGTTCCAACAAGGAAGTTAAGTGCTAGAATAAAGGAACACCTACATGCTATAAAGAAAAGAGACACAAACAATGCACTATTTAAGCATTCCACTGTATGTAAGTCTTTTAAAAAGTTATATTTTTCTGTCCTAGAGTTAGTTCCAAAAGATTTGAGGGGAGGTGACTACAAGCAGACAAATATCCTGGTATTAATGAAATCATCTGTATAGAGTGTTGTTTAGAATAGCATATTTGTTAATACTGGCTGGTTTACATACAAAATAGTCATTAATTAAATGTGTTCTGTAGACTTAATTGCAACTGCTAGTTGATTGGTCAAGTACTTAAGTGTTAGTTTTTTTACCAGTGTATTTAAATGTGATTTTGGTTGCACCTTTTATTCTGATGAGGTCTTTGGATGAAAGTGCTAAATCTCTGTGAATAAATATCTTATTATATCAGATGTGTGTTTCATAAATTATTTTACTCCTGGTGATTTTGCTGCCTTCCAGTGATTTTTTTGTTGTTGTTGTTACTTTGTTTCTACATTCTGTGGAGTGTTTTGGTCTTTTTCCCAACATGTACTATGGCAGACTTATAGCAGTAATTCTTGTTGAGTGGCTTGAGTGCATGTGTGATTTGATGGATCCTGGCACCTGACAGGCAGCTGACTTTGACCTTCTCCTTGTCCAGCCTGGTGAGGAGGACTTGGTTTTGAGGTGTTTTGCCTTATGGGCTTATTTGCTGAGACACTGGTGTATGTGTTATGTGTAGTGGATTCTACTTTCTTTGCAGTGTGTGTGCGAGTGGTTTGCACTTAGGAGGTCTCTGACCTTTTGGTAGGCTTCTATTGAGTACCTCCATGTATGTGGTTTTATATGTTGTGACCTTGTTTTGTGTGAGAGGTGAAGTGTGTGTGCTGACAACCTGTTTGATGTCTGGTTAGTTGTTGTGAGAGAGAATGGATTCCAAATTCACAGTATAATTACATCTCTCACATATTGTATTTGTTTTAGGAGTAAGTGGTTATCAGTATACATGAGGTAATTACTACATTGCCTCAGGATGCCTATGTCAATCAGACTGGCTGGAGAAATGGATGGAAACTGACTGTCCATTATGGCAGATTTTTACCATAACTACTATTGGGAGTGGGCTAGTTTGACCAGCTTTTGCTCTAGGATTAACAAAGAGGCTTATAATATTGAAGGCTAGGGGTGAAAACTATGACAACGTTTCTCAGTGCGCAACTGAGTTTCCCACGCTGCTGCAATGAAGCCTGGGAGGGTTCACTAACAGATGTCTAGAAGAAAACTGTCTTTCAAGGCATTTCCATCAATACAGGGTACAACTGAACCCTGTTGGGCAGTGTGCAGCTACGCACAAATGTGAGGCTTAAATGCAGGTGAAATTAAACACCTTTAAACTAAACTACCAATGGAAAAACACAGAATGAGCTTTCCTCCAGTAACTTAAAGCAACAGAACAGCTTTTTTAAAGTGTAGAAAAATACAGTAAACATCAGTGAAATGAGGCAGCAAAATAATAAAATACAGTCAGCAAAGTGCAATGGAAACTCACAAGGTACTTGTTTTTTTGACTTTAGCAGTGGATGCTTTAGATTTCAGAAGAATCTCTCCAGACCTCTGGCAAAGTCACCAAATGTTGAGCAGCTCTGGTTAAAAGAGTGTAAACCCACACAAAAGTCAGACTTAAAAGCAGGTGAAATTAAATACTTTTAAGCTAAACTACCAATGGGAAAGCAAACAGTGAGGTTTTCCTCCAGTAATCTCCAACTCAGATGAGGCTCAGACTACACAATTCTGCCACAGTGGTGCAGGCAGGGCCCTTCTAATATAAGATGGCTGGAATAGTGCTCAAGTGTATCAATACAGTTTAGATTCAGCAAATATGAATCTAATCAATGCTATCTACTAGCTACTTAAGGCAGAAGAACAGCTTGCAGAAGGTACAAAGTAGAACAGGCTTTCTTTCATTTCCTGAATGCAGAAACCTGTTAGCCAGAAAGACTAGGTAACTGACATACAGTGTAATCTTCTGGTCAAGAGAAAGGACAGTGGCCAACTTAGTAAGTGGTCCATATAGTGCAATGACAACTCTGTTGGAGGAGGGGGTGTTAAAAACTAATTTCCAGCACATGCAGGCATGTATTTGACTAGATGTAGCTAATATACAACAACATTCTTCAAGTTAAATTTGCTTGTATTGTGCAAATACAAAATTCTCAGTGAAAATTTCGGAAGTTTGTCCTTCTGGCAGAGCTTCTACAGTATCAGGGTTGGATTCAGTGACCAGAGGCTCTGTACTGTGAATAAGTGGGTGACTGACTCTTGCTTGTTTATTTATTTATTTGCCTGCTTGCCTACCTTTGGTTACTGGGGAATGTCTGAATTGGCAATGTTTATATACAACTTCATAGTATCAAATGAAAGCTTATATAATACTGGAAAAGTTGTTGCTCTTATATGTAGTATTCTTAGCACCATTGTGCTAAAATGTATGCTTATTTAGGAACAAATATGCAAGAATATAGTTCTGTAAATATCTCAAAAACTGTCCATGTGGAAGCAATAAGGAAAAGCATTGCACATACCCATTCAATGTATGTCAGGAATGACTCCTAAGACAAATGGGACACTCAGTACCTTAGAAAATGTGACTTATTTTCATGAAAAACTATATTTTAATACCCAAACTTTAATATAGCCTTTCTTTTCTTATTATGCATTCAGCCAACAATATTCACATAATACACACAGCTGAAAATAAAATCTGCACATTCATTCTGTGCAGACCCCTGATACACTATTGCACTTTGCTAAACATTCTAAATGGCTTTTCATGTCTCATTGGGCCATTTTTCTTCTAAGTACTCTTATTTACAAGGTGCTAAAACAGGGTCACCACCCCCTTTAACAGTGAAACTACCTTTACAAGACAATTAAAGTACACAAAAACTTCATTCTAGTATGCCCTCCATTTAAAATTACTGTAGGTGAGAGAGTATTCTCTAGACTGGGACCTGCCACCAGGAACCACCTGCCTACAGACATAAAAAATCTAGAAACCATTAAAAGCTTCAAAGAGCATCTATTTACAGAATCTACCTGCAACTGTTACCATGACAATGGTTTGAAAAGTGACCCAATGGTGAACGTCAGGCAAACTCCTGCTCTACTTTCCTAACACCCGAAGACGCAAACTATCTCCCACACCCACCTAACAGCTATCAGAACATCCAATTTCAAAGTTTGGAAAGTGACCTAATGATGGAAGTCAGGCAACTTCCTGCTCTACATATGTCTCCCAAAACTAGCTCACAAGTCTACTGAAAGACCTGCACAACTGACCAGCTGATTGTTTTATTTTACTTTTATCTGCTCAGCCAATACGGTCTCCATCCCTACTTTTCTACATTCACTTCCTCTGCCCAATTTCTCCTTTAGCATTCTATCCTCAGCCAATTACTTTCCCTCCTCTACCCCACCCCCTTCCCAGTCTCCTACCAGATGTTATTTAGCATTCAATTAGTCACGGGCACCATTTTTAAAGTTCTCAACAAAGCAGATTGCTTCTGTCCCTGTAGCAATTCCCTGGCTCACAGCAGATAGTGTGCTCACCACATAAGTTAGCAATACTTGCAACATTTTTTAATTTCAAGAAGCTGACCTGATTTTTTATTTAGTTTTTTCTGCATTTTTTCGTTTATTCACAATGTTAGCAGACATATATTTACCTTGATATTAATGTGATCTGTAATTTTCTCTGCTTTTAACCTGTCTAGCACTGGAAGAACCTCCTAAGACACTGCTAAGCCGAGCATTAGTTAAAAAACTATGACAAAAATCACTATTGAGTTATGAATGAATGCAATGGCTATACGGCACTGTATTGTAACTTGTATGTTTGTATTAGGCTATCTCTATGATCTAAACATCTGCTAGATTAACGACTAGGACAATTCAACTGCTAACATCACTGTTGCTGTGTTTTTTCAAATGCTTTAGTGAAACTCTCAGGCTAGATTAACCACCAGGACTATTCAACTGCTAATATTGCTGTTGCTGTGTTTTCTAAATGCTTTATTGAAATGCTCAGGCTGATTCACTCTAACTGACCCAAAGCTATTGTAACTTGTTCTCTTTGCTGCTAGGTATTTGTATTAACTGTTTGTTTGCTGTAATAACCTGAGAACAGAAATGATCTTGTTCTTATTGTTTCTAGATATTTGTACTAACGATTTGATGTAACATCTTGAGAATAGATGCGAATCTCAGCTGTATGCCATAGCACCTCCCCCTCTGTCTTAGTTCCCACCTTTCCTAGCTACCTCCAACTACTTCTGTCTTCCTAATTATAATATTCACCTAAGCCTTAATTGCAGCAACTTCTAGCTTATTTATTTTATTTTTACAGTTTCCCAACACCCCAAGAGACGCAACATATCTCTCACAGCCACCTAATGCCTTCCAAGACATTCAATTACAAAGTTCAGAAAGTGACCCAACGGTGGAAGTCAGGCAACGTCCATCTGTACGTATGTGTCCTTGTGTCATCAGCCTAATCATTAACTAGTAACTCTTATCCTGGCTCATGGTGTGAACACTAACTCATTCACCATTATCTAGGCTTCCTCCCTCCTGGACCCACCTTAGCCTTGTCTAAGATTTTTTTTCTTTTTTCTCACTCTGTAGGGTAGTAATCCTCTCCTACCTCTCTAACAAATTGGCTCTGTATTCCCAGACTCAGTTGGTGAACCCCTTCTATTTGGGTATTTATTGTACCTCACTCCCTGAGTAAAGCTTTATGTAAATACTAGGAAAGCAAAGCTGTACATTCATAAATCCTAAAACTGGCTGACAAGTCTACTGAAAGACCTGCACAACTGACAAGTTGATTGTTTTATTTTACTTTTGTCTGCTCGACCAATATAGTCTCTGCCAGCTTTGCCCATTCCATTTACCCTCGCTACGCTTGGGGTCACTCTGCTACCCTACCATACCCCCATTCCCACCCATCCCATTTCTATCTCATTTATACCCTACTGGCTCCTCCCCATTTCTTTTAACAGCCAATCATATACCACCCCTCCCCTCACCTCCCCACCAGTTAACCAATCTCACATAGCCACATCTTTATTCACAACCTGTCACTTCCTCATAGGCAACCAATAGTTATCTACTAACCCTATCACACTCCAACTCACACCAGACCCACATTCAAACTCAGTGACACCCCACAAACACTAACACTGTTACTTTTGCACATAGTCTCAGCTACCTTTCTAATAACCACTTATCTAATTACTGCATACCATAGACTACACATTACAATTATCTCCTTACCCACATTAGTCAACACAGCCCAAACAAACAACACTCACCCAACCACTTTAATATCACCATACCTCTACAACTCCCTTATAGAACTCTTCTCAATCAAGTATTCACCCACCCAACCAACTTCTAATTTGTTTCGTAAATATTTAAAATTACTCACAAAACTTGCCCACCTGTTCCCATGCAATTTATCTCTACTTATTCAAGATGGTGACATCCACCCTAACCCTGGCCCACAGTCAGGCTCCCGACTAATTCTACCACAAAAAAAAAACCCAATCAACAAAACTACATGATTCACCCCCCAGCGTAGCTCTGAACTCCTAATCCTAAATGTTAACCTAAAGAATATCCTAAACAAAGCTGAGCATTTCCACGCTACCCTTATCCTATATACCCCCAACACAGCTCTACTAACTGAAACCAGGTTAAAACCACATATCAAAGACAGTGAACTGCTAACCCAAGGTTACAATATTCATAAATTAGACAGATTTAATAAGCAAGGTGGTGGCATTGCAATTATCTACAAGGCCTAGCTTAACCTAGAATGATTAAACAACTACCCCTCTGATCCAAATAGCTCAGAAGTACTTGTATCCAGCCTACAACTAAGCAATAGCAAATGCATCATCGTCTTTGCAGTCTACATTCCTCGAGGCAAGAATTCTACAATAGTCAAAAATCTCCTTGATTGGGCAGCAACCACCTTTAACCAGGAAACAATCATCACAGGAAATTTCACCCTAGACTGGTCTTCCTGTTCTTCTGAAAACCCATCAAACTACATTATCCTTTTTGGCATTACCCAAATCATCACCACCCCAGCTAGGATTGACAAGCACAGCAAAAAAGAATTCACACTTCACTGGATTCTCATTAATAGATTCTCCTTAGGCCCTCACTCTAGATGTCTCCCAGACACCCTCAGTGATCACAGACCCACCTTCCTCCTAAGGTACAAACCAAACCCTAAAAAGTATCATATACAAGCACATCCATAACACAAAGAATTTTTCCACAGATATTTTTAACTCCCAGCTGAAACAATGTAACAGGTACCCATTAAAATACCTCCAATTAGATAATGCAACTCAATACTTTAACAACGCATTCCTGAAAATCCTAGACAAAGTAGCCCTCATCAGGAAAATCCGTGTAAACCTAAACCAACACCATGGCAAACAAAACACAAAAAGCTCCTTATGAAACAAAGAGACAGAACATGGTTCCCACTATCTGGCCATTAAAAACCACACAGCCCTCCAAAACTGCCAACAATTAAGAAACACAGTCAAAAAGCAAATAAAAACAGACGAAAGAAAACTACTATTCGACAACTCAACAGAAACATCAAAATAACCCCCCAAATATTTGGGCCTCTATAAATCAAATTCTCAATCCCAAACATTTCTTAACCTCTTCCCAAACACTGCTGAAATCATAGCCACTGAATTCAATCCTCACTTTACTAATTCCATACTATCCCTACTAAATCATAACACTACCAGTCTATACTGTCCCTACTAAATTATAACATTACTAGTCGACTGATTGTACCCACCACCTCTGCCGCCAATCCTGTAACTTTTAGCCTTAAACCAATACCTACAAGCTACATTAACAAACTTCTCCATCGGATGAAACCTTCAATTCTAGCAGCTAACCTGCTTCCCAATGAATTCCTGAAGCTGGGAGCTGACACCATTACTTACCCAATGTCCCTACTAATAAATCTGTCCATCTTCGAGCAATACACCCCCAAACTCTGGAATATATTCCATATCATCCCCTACATAAAGTAGGCACCGCGATACTACTATCAAACTACAGACCCATCGCAATCCTCCCAACCCTGTCCGAAATCCTCAAGAAATGTATACGCTCACAAATCCTTTCCTATTTCCTGAAAAATAACCTCCTCTCAGAGATACAGAATGGCTTCAGACCTAACAAAACACCACATATGCCCTAATTCATCATCATCACAGGATAATTAGCTTCACAGACATAGTCAACAAGTCAAGAAACAATGCTCTTTATATTTCATCAGTTTTGCATGGCAAAAGCATTTGACACTGTCTCGCAGCAAAATCTTCTGTAAAAACTAGCCACCTTAAACGTCTCACAATCCACCCTATCATGGTTCCATAGCTACTTGTCAGATAGACACCAAGCTGCTAAATGGCTAGAGAATATATCCTCACTCTTTTACCAGTCTCAGAGGGCATACCACAAGGTTCCATAATGGCCCACTTCTCTTTATAATTTTTACAAATTAGCTCAATTTAGCCACCACATCAGCTAACATTATACAACATGCAGTTGATTCTACACTCATCTGTTCAGCCACCTCAGTGCTTGAACTCTTGCAAAAAACACAAAAAAACATTTACAGATGTTGAACACTACCTCTTCGCCAAACAACTAATACTCAACCCCCAACAAGACCAAACATCTTTTATTTAATAACAATAAAATATATCTACCCCCATCCCATTCACCATCTACCCCCCCATACTCCACTAACAACACCAAAATAGAGCAAGTAGACTGCACCAAAACACCACTGACAAATCCCTCAGTTATGACCTGCATATAATCCCAAACTATCAAAAAGTTCCACATAAAACTTGGGACACTCTATAGAGCCAAACCATTCCTCACCCAAACCACCAAAATAGCTATTGCCCAAAGCCATCTACTATCCACACTGTTATATGCCTCTCTAATTTTCACAAATTTAAAGAAAACAAATCTAAATAAACTGGACGCCTGCTACAACAAAATATCCAGTTTTGCCACCAGCCTCCCATACAGAACACATCACTGTCCAGCTCTTCACAAACTAGAATGTTTGGAACTCCCAAACCTATTTTGCCTCAAACAGCTTACAATCTGCCATTCCATCATACACCTAGCAGATAAATGTCTAGCCCTTAAAAACCTAGTAAAACCCTACACTAGCAATAGATCCTTCCTCTCATCCAGAAAAATTCTTCCAGAGGTCTCTAAAGCCAATAATAGCTAAAGGGATACCTTGTAGTCAAAACACAACTCCAAAATTTGGAACTCAGTTCCCTAGCCCATTCTATACACAGCTGACCCCTCCAAATTCAAAATTCTTCTCCATATTTGACTAAAAATTGACTGTGCTCCTGCTCAACACCAGGCTGATTCCTCAGCATTTGTTTAGCACTGTTCATCTTGTATTATTCCTCTCTAATGTTTATATCCCCTGCCTCTTTCTTTGGAACTTGTATCCAGCTTATTAATGTATATTTTTTATTCTAATTGTTTAACTTGGTGAGGCTACCACCCCACCCCATAAGTAAAAATACATAAAGTTCTGATCTGTTGCATTCAATGACCAGCAATTATAATGTGTACTTTGTGTAACTAACCATCTCTACTGAATTATTTGTATTACTGTTACTTGTTTTTTATTCATTTCAATTCAATTGTATCACTGTTTAACCTGTTATTTCTTGCATTTTATGGTAACACTGCTACTATATAACTTGGAGCTTTCCTTCATGGGCCTCTGCTGAAAACGGGCCTTCTTGGCTCACCTGGACACTCCCAATAAACAAATGCATATTAAAAAAAAAATAACTTATTATCACTTAATATCAAGAATAATAGAATACCTTTAATAAACTTTTCTCACCCTCTTAATATGGCATTTTATATGCAATATTTCACATGCACATAAGAATTTATGTAGTTTCTCTCTCTCTCTCTTTATATATATATATATATATATATATATATATATATATATATATATATATATACACATGTGTGTGTGTGATTGCATTTGATTTTATCCACATCTCAGCTTGCATTTTGTATGTATCTTTTTTTTTGGTTGGGAGGGTGGCCTAATGGTTAAGGTGCTTACCTTACAAAGACAAGTTGCAGAGTTTGAATCTCACAAGGGATAATTGGCTAGGCTTAAAATGGCTCACAAGGGCAGTTAGCCTAGTACTATTCTATTCAATGCATGCTGACTGGATCTCTTAATGTTACTCTATCTGCATTCAATCTTATTATGTTCTGAATTTTGCTATATACTCATTTTATATATAATATTGTTGATTGTACAACAATGACATATTTTCTGCTCTTTGAGCTTGGGTTGTGGCTGAAAAGGGTAAATAGACCAGTCTATTTACCAAGTGGACAAATAGTAAATAAATAAATAATAAATAAATAATATGTATCATATGTTAATGTTGTGCCTTTCGGCTTATCCCGGTTAGGGGTCGCCACAGTGGAACTCCGGTCCGCTAATGTTTGGTAGTGGATTTTTACGTGCCGAGTTACCAGCCCTGATGCACAACCTTCAACGAAGGCACGCCCATTCACGCATGTCTCCACACAGACGCTCTAGCTGAGAATCGAACGCGACAACGTCTTGCTGGGAGGTGACAACGCTAATATGTATCGTATGTTAATAATTATATTAATTACTTGAACCAGAGGGTGTTTATATGGTATTGCATGTTATCAAATGAAAGCAAACACCATGTCAGAGTGGTTACTGATACCTGCTGAGTGTGTATCACCACTTTCCAGGTACTTGTACTTGTTTAACAATATAATATTCATATATTTATAAATAACATGCTTCTATAAATGCTTCAGGCAGTGTCCACTTAGAAGCATTGTAGAATAGCAATTCATATGTCCAGTCCAGTTAATACACAGGACAGGAATGGCTCCTCAGATAAAGGGTGTGTTCAGCAAAATGCAAGTTATTTTTCCAGAAATATGATGGATATGTGTCATATGTTAATAATCATATTCATAACTTGAAAAAGATGTTTTTTTATGGAACTACATGGTATCAATTGAAAGCATAAACAATATTAGGAAAAAAGCCTTTACACTGATAGTTATTATCTATTTATCACTGCTTTGTAGATATTTACATTTATTTGTCCATTAAATATGCAAATCTATACAAATCATAATTATGTAAATATCTCAAAAATGGAGTGATCCATATACAACTGCTATTCAGCAAACTGTAGATCACATCTTCATGAACAAAATGAACACAGCCTACCTGGACCTCGCAAAAGCCTTCGATACAATACCCCACTCAGGCATTATAGATAAGCTCACCAGCTTAAATATAAACCCCTATGTCACTAGATGGGTTGCAAACTGGCTCAAGGACAGAACCCACATGGTTAGAATTGCTGGAGCCATGTCAGACTCCAAACCAGTTACAAGTGGCATCTCACAAGGCTCAGTCCTGGGACCTCTCTTGTTCTGTGTATATTTCTCGGAGGTACAGGCCAACACGGAAGGACTGTGACTGACCAAGTTCGCAGATGACTGCAAACTGGGTGCCATAATCGACTCTCCAGCCGACACAAGCATCCTCCAAAAGGGCCTCATAGAAACAGACAACTGGTGCCAGAGCCATGGTCTCAAGCTAAACGCCAAAAACTGTATAGTCATCCCCTATGGCAAAAACAAAGTGCCCACAAATTACCACATAGGTGGTAATCCATTAAGTACAGAAGAAGTAATTAGGGACCTGGGGACCCAAGTTGATAGCAATCTCTCATTTGACAACCACGTGGCCAAAGTGGTTAGAAAAACATTTTATATAGCCCATCTAATCATGAAGGGATTCACATCTAGATCAGGGGAGGTCATCGTGCCTCTTTACTCATCCCTCATCAGGCCCATAATTGAGTACAATGCCCCTTTTGGGATGTACCTTACCAGACACCTGCAGCAACTGGAAAGACCCCAAAAGTACCTCACCAAGAGAATCAAAGGGCTCAAACAGATGCCATATGCTGCCCGGTTAAAGAAACTCCAGCTCTACTCAGTGGCATACCGCCTGCTCAGAGGCGATCTGTGCCTGACGTATAAAGCCATGTCCAACCCGGAATTAATGGACATGCTGCACCTCAGAAAATCCAAATCCCATTGAGCTATGTGCTCGAGAGACTTGAACCTCAGCACAGAAATAAATAGGACATGTTGGAGGGACAGATTCATAACCCAGAGGCTCCCTTCACTCTGGAATAAAATCCCAGTCCAGGTTAGGCAGAGTCCCTCATTGACTCTCTTCAAGAGGAATCTTGATGAGTGGATAGGAGATCATAGGTTTACCCCGGGTATCACTTCTGTGTCACTGTTAGACAGAGGCACAGTATACTAACCTCGAAAAACGGCATAGCAAAATTAATTTAAAATGGATGGCGAAAGCCAAACACACTCTGGCTAGGCTTATAAATGCCCTAGGGCAGATAGCCTAGTATGAACCTATGAACCTATAAAAGTCACACTGATAGCTGGGGTCTATCTACTATGGTTAGAGATATATTAGTAGTTGTTTGTATAATTATTGTAATAAGATCTGTATATTATTTAATGATTGTTTGATATAAAATTACCATTTTATCATTCTAGTCACACAGACGTGTCCAACCTGTGGCCCACAGGCCGTATGCAGCCCTTAGAGCTCTTCCATGCGGCCCTCGACCTCTAACTGCAACATCAATGTACGCATGCCCCAAAACACTTTTTTTGTTTTGTGTTTTTCACTCCTGTGACATGTAACTTTAACGTTGGTGTGCGCATGCGCCAAAGCACCCTTCTAATTTTGTTTTTGAGCCAAAAAAGGGTCAATGTGTTTACGCCATTATTTTGCACCAAAGAATCAGTGTGTGTTCTCATTGAAGAGGGACTCGTGTATGGATTTGCCACCGTTGCCTTTGAAAGGGACAGAACTTACCTGTGTTAATAGGTAAGTACAGAGTGAGTGAGTGAGTGAGTGAGTGAGTGAGTGAGTGAGTGAGTGAGTGAGTGTGCATGAAAGCAGAATGTTTGTGTGTAAAAGTAGAAGAAGAGTGTGTGTGTGTGTGTGTGTGTGTGTGTGTGTGTGTGTGTGTGTGTGTGTGTGTGTGTGTGTGTGTGTGTCTGTGTGTGTGTGTGTGTGTGTGTATGTGTGCATGACAGAGAGACAGAGAGAGACACATGCACAAAGAGGCTAATGACGATCAATCTACATACTGAACACAAACAAGTTAGCTCACAAATATATCGTACATTAAAAGTACACTTTCATTAAATTGCGGCTTTTCTGACAGGGAGAGTGTTGTTTTAAATATGAAATCATACCTCTCTCTCAACTGTATGGATTTTCGAAGAATGTCTGGATTTTTGCCTCATCTTCCAATTTGTGCCTTTTGCTTAGGAAATAAAAGTAGTCATCCAAGGGGATGCAATTCCATGGAGTAAGAATGGGACAGCAGCCTAGAGTTAATGGGTCAGTAGTGGATTGACTATGTGGGACTGTAACATATAAAGTTGTATTGTTTTTTCTGACAGCATACAGTACTGTTTTGTCATTGGTGGGTTCTAAGCAGTGGCAGATTGGACAACAGTAAGCATAGCTTTGGTGGAACATCAATACTGGCAAATCAGGTGGGCACAATGTCATTTTTTAAATGTTGGGGGTTTTAGTGTGTATGTGTGTGCTTATGTGTTGGGAGTGCTGCAACAGTAGATGATTATTAAATACAGAGACTTACAGACTGTGGAGAATATGTTTCTTTGTTTCAAAACCTGATACTTGGGTACTAGGCATGCCAAAAGTAGATTTTGTAAGACATAGCTTCTTGCCATTTACAGTGAATGGATATTTACATTTAATGGACAATGCTAGCAGTATTAGTGTGGGCCTGTGGGGTTCTGAAGGATGCCAAGTCTACCACTGCCAATGCCTTGTAAAGTGACCTGGAAATGGATATTGGGATGTTACTGAAAAAATACAGTAAGTGGGCTTAGAAATACAGTTTAATTAAACAAAGTGCACTTGCAATTTACATGCCATAATTTAATTTATTTCAGGTAGTCCAGATCCTGGTATATTGTATACCATTAGACTTAATTAGGGAGAGCTGTCATTCTGGGGAAATAAGCAGCCCTAGTTTCAGTGAAAGCTCTGTGGTTGTTTGCAGGTAGGAAGTTGCAGGATGTTGATGCAATGTGTTTTATTTATTATTTTAATGCATTTGTCATTTCAAAGCATGGTTTTCTTTGTTGCAAAAGAAGGCAGGACTGAATGAGCCATATAATGCTTAACTGACAATGATGACAGAAAGATTATAAGTGATGTATAACGTTTGCAGCTACAGTTGTTTCAATGGTGTCTGTGATGCATATGTATTTTTGGGCCTGTGTCCCACTTTTATTTTTCGCTTTGTCCAGATTTCTTGCTCTAAGCTTGAGAAGTATGTTTCCATACTAAATCAGAAGGTTGTATTTACCTTGGAAGACTTTTCAGCATAATTATGAGAAACTGAGCCTTTTTAATATCTCTGCTTATTTCCAATATAAACTGCCATGTAACCTTGCAAATAACTTTCTTATTAAGCTACTTTAATTCTTTTGGAATTGACAGGTATGCTTCACTGGTTCGGACGTAAGCATAGAGTCCTAATGTGACTGATTTCTTGCAGCAGTCTGTGGTTTACCTATTGGTTTACTTATCACAATAACTTTTCTGTGTTTCTGGGTGTGTAATCAGTTTAACAGTTTTAAAGATGTTTTCCAAAAATAAATAAAAAATAATCCTCTCTGCACTTTGAGTTATTGACAAAGTCTGGGAATTTGTTTTTTTTTTTCAAAAGCGAAGGTCAGCATTACAGCTCAGTAAACTGTCAGTCTGTGAATAACTTCTGCACAAATTAAAATGTCTGAATGTCAAATGGCTTTAGATTGGAGGGAAGTTATAGGTTTACTCCTGTATGTAGTATGATCGTAGAGAGTTTATGGTTTTCATATTGATTTACTTTTTGCTGAGCAATTGTTTGTTGATTTATTGATGGTGGGAAATTGCAAGGATGAATCCATCTCTACTATGATTTTTTTTTCAGATATTTTGATTTCCAGACAATTTCATTCAGTGAGAGTGTGTCATGTGATTACTGAGGTTGCCTATTTTACAAGTAGGGGCTTCTTTTGTGTGTGTGTGTGTGTGTGTGTGTGTGTGTGTGTGTGTGTGTGTGTGTGTGTGTGTGTGTGTGTGTACATGTGTAAGAGAGAGAGAGAGAGATTTAATATGTATACTGAATATATTTTTGCAAATGGAATTCTTAGTTAAATAGGCCCCTCTTCTTGGGCAAGTACACGAGTAACCAATATTAGATCTTACCCATCCAGCTAGGAAAGGTTAGTATGTGGATTTTCCATCTAGTTTGATGAAGGCTATGCTGCTTACTCAAGGAGTACATTTATGGCTGTCCATCCAGCCATCCAGTTGTCGTGTTTCTGAACAACATTGTTTGATAATGAGAGGAGCTTTTTACAGAAGATGAAGGTTTTTGTGTCAAGAACCTGTCCATACGAAGTTGCTTGTTTATGTTGCAGTGAAGGCTGTGGTCTTTGTAGTGAGCATTTTAATTATAACCAGTATTTCTGGGGTAGAGGAAGTCTCTTATGGCAGGATCTTTCTTAGCCTGGAAAGCAAGCCAGTGATGAAATTTATAGGGGCCAGTGAGAGACAGAGGAAAGCAAGAAGCTTTTTAGTCTGTCTGGATAACTAAGTGAACTTAGTCCTTTGATCTTTTTGTCAGAAATGGTTGTAGTCTTTCTTTTGGCAGGTTGTTTTGCTGAGGCACATGCCAAAAGGGGCATTGCACTCAATAATGGCTCTTGTAAAGGAAGAATACAGGGATGTTAGGACCTTGTCACTGGATGAGTAGTAGTGAATATCTGTTTATTTGTAAAAAATACATATTAACTAAGATGCTAGAGTTAACTGTTAGATTAGAGAATTAGAATTAGAATGAGAATTAGAATTTTAAGGCAAATATTAGGCATTTATTACATTTATTCATTGTTTAAATGCACCTACAGTACAGCCAGGAGGTCAACTTTGGTCTCCTGCGGCAGTGAAAGAGTTAACTATACAATATATTTTATATGCGGCTCCAAGACCATTTGTGTTCACTCAATGCGGCCCCGGCAAGCCAAAACGTTGGACACCCCCAGGCTTAGATGGACAAAGCTCTGACTATGGGCCAGCAGACACGGGTTTAATTAGCAGCTTGGGTGACTGAGTAAGCAGCAGGAAAGGGACGGTTTGAAGTGCGCTCATTGATATGCTCCCTAAGGGGAGGTTTGGTCCAGAGAGGGAAGTTGTCCTCAGATACAATCAACAAGTGTGGGAGGATCAGGGAAAGGGAGTGGATATGGCATACAAAATACCCACTGGATGGAAGCACAGATTAGCAGAGCACCAAGGATGTCCTATGGCTCTATGACCAGCCCCAGCAATACTAGAGTAAGTCCAACTGGATGAGAATGGCTAGTAGACCTGTTATAGTTGTAAGACACTGGGCTGGGGCTGGGCTGCTACAGATGAGGTCTGAGGGGATCAACAATTGTTAAAAAAATAGAAAATTACTAGTATGTCTAGATGACATATTATTAGTGCCATTTTGAAGAAGGGTGTCTCCTGAATAGCTTTCATATTTTAACTTTTTTGTATCTTTTATAGTTTTTGAGATATGAACATTTGTTTATAGGTAGGTTCAAAAACTGCATTTTCAGAATTTTAGCTCAAGCAAAAGCTGTTCAGCTGGGAACTCTGCAGGTATCAGGAGGTATGAAATTGTACTCTGGCTAGCTGTAAAAGAGTTAACTAGTTCTAAATGCACTGTTACAACATTTTGCTTGCTTTAACCCTTTTATATTACATGAAAAAATAAAATATATTTGTTATAGAACTCTAGCCTTCCTTCCTGCACCTAAGCTCTCCACCAGGCCAGCTGGTCCCCTCTCCACCTATAGATGTGCCAAAACTGCTGTCAAGGTGGGCGATCACTATCAGTTGTCAGTTTTCGTCCACTCACTGCTGGCTACAGCTTGGTAATTTTTATACAGGTATAACTCTTACAGTAGGTAGCGAAAGATCTTGGTCTTTTCCTCAGACTGGTTTGGGTTTCTTCCTTGGGCTTTCACAGATGCCATCTTGCTAATTGCCAGTCATAAAGTAAGGGATATAAGTGCACGTCAGGTGATAAGATGGTGTGAACCATACCCATGAAGCCATATATGGGTAATACCTGTGAAACTTATCTGACCGTTAAGGTTGGTTAATGATCTGGATTGTACAAGTTGCATGAACTTTTCCAGCTTTTGAACTCATTGGCATTACTACTTCACTTATGCAATGGAAAACTTTCAGCAGCATGATATTTGCAGAAGTGTTGTAGTGATGTTTTTACAGCACTTGAATAAATTCAAAAGTGTATCAGTATTCATCGTATAACAGTATTGGAAATGCAACCTGTGTTGCTGTGATACTCTGGTGTATGGCTGGTAAATCAGTGCATTACTACACTTTCAAATGCTGTTGCAGTCCAATTTTACAAAAATCATTGATTTTTTTGTGAAAGGTCTTCCAGAGGTTATAGGGACACATTATTAGTGGGATACAGTTCATTATACAGACTGTTGTTATGCTAAATGCATACAGAAACATCATGGAATGATTTACTATGCTTAAGATCTTTTATGCAGGTACGTGCAGTTCTGTGCTCAGCACCCTTTAGAGCAGCACACCCATGGCAAGCCAGGTCACTTTACACCAGTTGTACCTCATATATACTTGTGCACTGGTACACTTCATAGACCTCAGTTCAACAGAGCTTCATTTGCACAGGAAATATGTGAATTTATGGCAAAAAGCCAAAGTCTACCATTTTAATTTTCTCTGAGCCATGTTTGTCACCTAGAGTTGGGGAAAGAGTGAACAAATAAAAATTAGGGAAACGATTAATACTTAGAAAATATTAATAAACTTACAGGAGTAGTACAAATTCACTATCAACAGCTTATCTTTTAAGCAGATTTCTCCAGTCAGTTATATGAAATATGCTTTTTTAATAATGTTAAAAATCAGTGGAGTGGGAAAGTCTAAGGCGTCATTTTAGCAGAAGTACATTGTCATTCCTTATGGCCTTTTTAAAGTGCTAAAGGGAAGTATGGCAGAACCATTAAATGAATTGTCATGCTTATGTTAAAAATGCATATATACAGTAAACAATAATAATCTATAAATATATATAGTAGACAATAATCACTGCAGATAATTAAAATAGCACACCGTACACTTTTGCAATACCTGTCACTGTACTGTCTCTTTGTAGGTGTCCTGACAGAATCAAGTTTAACTGTGACCATATATTAATGATTTCAGGTTACAACATACTACAGCATCTGGGATCAAGGTACCAGAGGGACAGTGTCAGACCTGAGGAGAACCACGTTCTAATGAATGCTCTCAGGATATATGGGAACTGCTTATTTGGGAAGGGGGACCAAGGCAGAAGAAAGAGCCAAGGCATGAATTTAAGTAGTGGCTGACATTAATGCTGTTGGGGGAAGTAACTGCAGATTCATGCAATGTAGGAAAAGAGCAAATGAAATGGTGGGACATGCAAGGGCAAAACCTAGCCAGAATGCAATTGTCCATTGTAGCATGGGTGGGTGCCCTTCCATGATCCAACAATTAACACCATCCATAAGGGATGATGGGTATGATGCAGACGATAATGCCACAAAAATCATCAGAAATGGTATGGTCATTAGTACTTTCAGACCACCACAGCATCCACAGTGTGGTACATGGAAAGGTTAATGCATAGCTGGTAGCAAAAATTTCTACTGGCATATACTGCGAAGGATAGCTGTGTAACTATAACTCATTACATCTTTCCTCACAAGGTGCCCTCTCTATGTTGGGCAGCCAAGAATCCAAGAAAATTCACAATGCCTGTATCCTAAGTGACTGCATCACGTGTTTACAAATAAATCATTTGTGGTTGTCAATGTATAAACATCTTATCAACTATTCTTTCACAGGCTCATCACCAGAGTGAAACATGTCTACTGCAACAGCGCAACAAACTGAAGCTGACAGTGCAATGCGCGTCAACAATAATGCCATAACTCTCATATTCGTGATACAGCTTGAGAACAGTGGCACACAGTAACAAAGTATACTGACAGGGTCCCCCACCCCACAGCAGGAATATAACTCCATAAATAGTGACACAGGCTCATATAACCAAGTCATTGATGACACATTACAATCTGAAGGGGTTACACCACATAACTCAACACTAGTGTCTTGTGAACAAGACCACATTCAAGAACATACTACCATTTCAGAGTTAGCAGTACCCACAGTAATACCTATGCAAATGGGTGCCAGAAGAATACATACTAGCTCTGTAGAAATGGAAGACCTTGGCTGTCCAGCAGCAGATGTGCTGTGACATTGTTCAGGTTCAAGCCACTGCCACAGAGAGTCAGGAAGAGATGGTTAGAGTACTACAGTATATACATGAAGAATTTCACCTGTGCACGGGAATGGTGGAGGCCAAGGACAATGCCATGATGATTCTCATGCACAATATGGTGGCACACAAGCCCACAGACACACACACACACACACACACACACACACACACACACACACACACACACACACACACACACATAGCATCCATGTCTGCCACTATCTGCATACTTGTAAAGACTTACCACACTTAAATAGGAAACAAATCTGGTCGTGGACAAGGGAGTGTTCGCACACGTGGGAACTAAGTAGGTCACACACCAAGTAACATAACAAAAGAGAAGGCAGCCAGGACTCATCAGTCTTCCTCAACACATAGTACAACCTCACATTTGAGGTCTATCTCAGGCCCATAACACTGTCATGTCAGTGTGCAGACATTCCCCTGCATCCAGCATGTCATGGCATTTCAGTAACACAGTATCAAGCTCTCATGCCAACACTTGCTTACAGTCACTAGGACAATCACCTACATTATCATTAGGTGACATTGTGCATGGCACATTACATATGTAATTGCATTAAAAACCACAGAGATAAGACACAAGCAAGGCTAAAAATACACAGCTACTTATAACATCTAGAACTCTTGTGTCACCATGCAAAATGTGAAAAATTCAAAACTTTTTTTGGGAGGGTGGCATCTTTCGGTCCTCATATATGATATTACAAATAATATTATTTGAGCAGTGAGCATAGGAATATACAACTTGAGCCATATATTGATAATGTCATAACCCATGTTCTCACTTCACCCTCAGGACTACAAAAATGACTACTTAATAGCTCTGATGACACAAAGAAATGTGAGTCAATGGAAGAGCTATTTAATTTGATATGTAATATCATCTAAGAAAGCACCATACAGCAATGGCAAACACTTTACATGACAATTTTCCAGCATATTCAAAAATACACATCCATTATATCATGTCATTATTTGTAATGCAACCTAAAATACTGACAGGTAATAAACAGTCATGATCTGCATGTGATTTAAAAATGCAATACTGAAGAATAACTGTATACTTAAATGAGTCATTACACTTGTCCTTATGTCCTTTACCATAACCATACAGGTAAAATATGTCAGTTAGGCATCAGAGTGGAGCTATGGCAAACACAGCAATCATAATTCACCATAAAAATGTATTTACTTAATAGTGAAACTGCTTTCTGTACCCTCACAGTAAGCAATGCAATACTCAGCATTGTTTACAGGTAACACTGTATGCATCAAGTCTAATCTATGTGACAGTAAAGTAATGGTACTCTTACGTAAATGTCATGGGCCATAGTGGTGGATTAGATGCCACCTCTTTGCCTGTGCATGGGGGTCCCTTGATACTGCTGGCCACCATCTCTGTCATCACTGGTTGAAGTAACAGTAGCAGAGCTGCACAGCTATAGTGTGACTATTTAACACTAGGCTGAGGCATAATCCTATTGTGTGGACTACAGTAAACATACTGCATACAATAACAGGGTCATACTGAAGGACACCCCAGACTTATCCACATAATACAAATGGGCTTTCAGTGACCAAACACTCACTTGATGATCCATGTCTGGCACAAGGTAGTATTGAGGTGTTCTGCAGCTGCTCTCAAATGGATATGGACTGGTGCCATCAGCCAGGGTTCAAGTGAGTAGCCTGCATCACCTGCCAAAGAAAAAATATAGGTGGTGTATACATAACAAAAAAGGGGACTTTACTAATAAGAAAATATATTTACCAAATAATAACTACAAAAATTAATATAACTGAAAAAGTTTGCAGTGACCAACAAATTGACTATGGGTAGTCCTATCATCCAGGAACAGGCAGCAGAGTGAGCTTGTGTGCCAAATATAAACATCATGGGCACTGCCAAGATGCTGGGCCAACACATTGAAGGTGCACCCTCATTCATCACACACTACCTGGCAGTTGTTGGAATGGTAGCCCTTACTATGTAGGTAGTTCAAGTGGGGGTCCTAAATGCAAAATGGGTACACTCTGTTGCACCAAGAACCTCTGGAAAACATGCCAGCCAATAAAAGGCACTCATGGTTCTGTCTCAGTTCCGAGGTGACCCTGGCACATAAATATGTTGGTCCACATGTACCAATACTATGTCGAGGAACTACTGAAGTATCCTCAAAGCAGAGGCTGTTGACATACCCAACATGTTCCCAGAATGTCTCTAGAAGGTCCTCATGGCAGGTATAGTTAGAGTTATACATACCCTGATATCCACAGTATAGAAAGACCATGCATCCTCCCAATCTTCATCTGTGAGCCAACCATATCCCTGTTCACTCCGAATCTATCAAGAATTTCAGCAAAGTTGTAATGGGTTAATTTTTGTCTATACCTGTGCCTTCTCAGTCAGGGAATACCACTGGGTATCTGTATTTTTTGTGTAGCTGAGACAACCAGCTCAGAACAAGAAATAGCTCGGCTGGCAGCTAAAGCTAGCATCTTTGCTGATTACAACATAGATAAAAAAAAAGCAGAGAACAGACATGCATAAAAAAGTGACTATGAATCGCAAACAAATGGGAAAATACTTAATTTACATAATTTTGTCACAAAAATTTGAAGCTATTCTTCATTTACATTTCTTGTAGTCTAATCTGTGTAATTTGTCTTCAGTTTATCTAAGCAATCCTGTCTTGGTTTGTAATATACTGTGGAGTTGCCTGGTAAGATAAGTTTTATTTGAATGTATATCTTATTTCTTACTTTCTTACAACTGTTTTTCACTGTTCATAGGAAGGAAGGGATAGCTTGTACACAATAGGATTTACTTTGATTTATATTTTGCTGTTTTACCTTTAATTTTCACTGTTTGTTGTTAGAAAGGGATAGGTTTTAGACATGCAAACTCTAGGCATCCTATGGGACCTAGTCCGCTATAAAGTCACGAGGACAGCAGAGAGGACAATCCAGAGCTTATCTAAACAGTCTTGTCTTGGCTTGTGATTTACTGATCTTTACTCTTAAAAAGAGATGCAACTGCGAGCAATAGTGAGCAGAAGCTACAGCACATGATGCAAAGAAATTCCAGCTCTTGCCTGACTTTCAGAGCTTGTACAGTCTGAGTAACAACTTTATTGTACATACTTTAGTATTTAGTTGTGTACTGGTTGTGTGACTTTTCTTTTAGAAGTTCTTTTACATTCTTTTTGACTTCTGTGGTAACTGATTTGATTATTCTTTACTTTTATAATTTTATTTATTTGAAGCCGAATATGGATTCCTTAAATGAGTATGCCAGTAATGATTGGAAAAAGAACGAGTATCTTGTACAGTCTAATAAATGTTATGTATATTTAAAGGTAACACCTGATAATACTGGTGATCTGTGTTCCTTGTGTCAGAAGTTGGATGATTTGCTTATCATTGTTAGTAGTAAATCTAGACTTACTGGTGACGTTTGCACTTGTGCAATAAGCCCAGTTTGGAGAACTGTTGTTACATGTGTTAATGACTGGACTGGTGAGATAAACAATGTTAGACAAAGAACAGATAGAACACAGTTAGGAAATGATGTGTCTTTTGTCTGTAAAGATCACTCAACCTCTATGAAACAAGACAATGCCCCTGACAACTTTAGAATTCTGGATACAAATATTCAGTATTCTGATGATTCAGAGTTTTTAGAAGGAAACAAAAAAGAAAGGAAGAAAGGAAGCAGTTCACAACACATAACAAGGAAGAAAAATAAACTGATAAATGTAAAGTAAAAAGAATGCATACTAAAACAGATACTACTTTATGTAACAAACAGATTACAAGGAATAACATTTTTCTATTAAAAAACTTTCAGTCTACAGAAAAAGCAGCATTTTTCCAAAGGAGAAGGTACAAAAAAAGAGGTAAAGGTAGGTGAAAGGGAGCAAATCAGAACTGAATGTGGAAGGATTGAAGAACATTACTGTCAGAAAAAAGATGAGAAAGACAGATGCAGACAACATGGCTCAAGCTTTGAATGTACAAAGCCATCTGGATGAGAAATGTATGCTAACAAATGTAATATGCAATGAAAACAGTGGGATTAATAAGACTAATGGCAATGAAGGTCATTCCTTTGTAACAAATAATACAGCAGATATTACTGAATTAGAAACAGAGGAATCTTCAGATCTTGTCAGAAAAGATATTAGTGTAATTGAAGATTCAATTATTAGAGGAACTGATACACTTGCAGAGAAGATGATATAGCAATAACCAATGACATCAGTGTGTTAAATTGAAGATTTACCCACAGTTGGTGTGGTTTAATCAAGAGGGTGAAGCCCGAGCGATTAATTAAAGCCAACCGTGGATAAATCTTCAATATCTACAGCTCCAACAAGACTTCCACAAGTACGGCAGGGTACAACGGCCGAAAAGTCAAATGCAAAAGAACAACAAAAATGGCCAGCACTTGAAATGTGAGGTAAAATAATTCAAAATTATTTATTGAGCAGCCAAAGGAATCAAAACAATACGGACCAGTTTCAGCATATTAGCCTTCATCAGTGTATAAGAACTAAAGACAAACAACTCAGTAAATACTCACACATGCCCTCCTATTCTGTACTGCCATTGGACAATTATAAATGCTCATTTAGACCAGGTGGGAATAACCCACCAAGTCTGATTATCCAACTTTTTTCTTTTTCTTTTTTGTTCAGAATATTGTGCCATCCTGCTTTTTGATTCCTATCACCCAAAATCTTATCACCAGATATACCGTTTTGTTTTCGTCTATGGTACATACCTTAAAAAGTGAACACAGGAATAACTGTCAATCTCAACAACACCTAATTTCAACTTTATCTATAATTGTTGGTGATGATGTGGACTTTTTTTGGTTTGACGAAACACTATTTATTGCACAATAGTCTCTATTATTTTTTACATATTTCATTGGTTTTTTGGTTGGTTGTAATTGCCATTTGTATTTTCTTGTATTGCCTTTTTTATGGGTTGCAACATCTGTTTTTTGTATTCACAGTAATAGTTTCTTAATACTGGTTGGGAATAATACAAAATCTACAGACAGCTAGACTATGGTTATTTTTTTATTACAGTGCTAGATATCATATTAAGTAAGGCTGTTATATTTTTTATATTATTGCCAACATGGATTTGATGACTATACTAAATAGTTTATCTACTGACAAAGATGGTATACAGGTCTTTGGGGAAGGATCCAGTGCTAGAGTACTGAATGGTTTAAATGATAGTAATCCTAATTTGTTATGTACTAATGCATTTTCTAAACTTACTAAGTCTATGAAATGCCTATGTTCCAATGTATGGCATTTGAAATTATTTAAAGCATACAAATCTAAAGGCAGTGAACCAAGAGGATTATGTACACCTGTGCAACCCCTTGTCAGTCAGGTTGAAGACATCTTATTAAAAGAATGGGCTACAGCCCAACAGATGGCCTCCATGCATTTCATGAATATATTACTTGTATTTTATGAGCAGAGAGTCTCTCAATCCATTATTGAAGTTACTAAAATGTGTGATGAGGTTAAGACATTTGAGGATCAGCCTGCCTTTAAAAAATGGTTTCATACATTAACTAAGGACCTAATAGAAACTGAGAAACAACTGAAAGATAGAAAAAAATTGTAAATTCAACAGAGACATTAGAGATTATAATCAGGGCAAACCATTTGGTTTACAGAAAAGTGTGACATTTTCTAACAATGATCAGGACGTACAGTGGATATAAAAAGCCAGGTATTTGTGATATAAAAACTGAGACCACAATAAATCATTTCAAAACTTTTCCCACCTTTAATGTAATCTACAACCTGTACAATTCAATTGAAAAACAAACAAATCTGTTAGGAGGAAAAAATATAAAATCTAAAAAATAAAAAAACTTACAATAAGCTGGTTGCATAAGTGTGCACACCGTTAAACTAATACTTTGTTGAAGCACCACCATATCCACTGTACAGCTAATAAAAGGAAGAAAGCGAGCCTTAAAAAGATTACGAGTATCAGTGATGCCTCTGGAGAAGATTCTTCCTCTGCAACTGATACTGAAAATGAACATAGGCAAGCGTCACCAGTTCCTAAAAAATGGAGTTTGGTTAACCCTTTAGGGCCAGAAGGAGGGGTGGTAGAAAACATAAATCAGGCTTCCATATTAGAAACTTTGCTACATCTACTACAACCTCAATAAGTACTGCTTGTAATGTATACAGTATCTCACCTGTGCTATTATCTGATGTTGAAATACAGTTATTGAATAAAGGACTACATTTCATTCCTGCATTTTTTTATGTCTGAAGATATATTTGCTAGTGATGTTATCTCATTTTGTAGATTGTTAAATCTAAAATTATATTTTGGTGTTAGCAATTATTTTAATGATCACGATTTGCAGACAGAATTTAGATTTCACAAGTCTAGATTTATGCCACCCATGAATAAGCATGTTGCCACTTTCCAACAATGTGTTCTCAAGGATTTACGCTTTAGTTTTTGATCTGGTACAGGCATTCTTGACAATAATCTGTCTAAATTGGAACTTCAAGTTTTGATAAACCTCAAGAACAACAAAAGTTTGGTCATTGTTCCAGCTGATAAAGGCAGTACTATAGTGGTACGAGATTGGTCTAGGTATCTAGCTGAAGCCCAGAAGCAATTATCTGATAGTCACTTTTATGCAAAAATGTTGTTAGATCCTACCCATAAATTCAAAGCTGATATAGATAAATTTCTTCAATCAAATGTAGATGAGGGTATTATCAGCAAGGAGGCTGCTTATCATTTAACTTTATAGGATCCTTTACCACAACAACTATAGCTATTGCTGAAAATACATAAGGATTTGTATAAACCACAAGGTAGACCCATTGTTTCAGGGGAAAGGCTCTTTAACCAAACTACTGTCAGCCTATCTCACCAAATATTTCAAACCATTATTACAGGAGGTTAGGTCCAGGATTCAAGATATAAATGAATTTTTAAATATCAGCACAGATATGCAGTTAGAACCAGGCTGGATTATGTTTACCATAGACATAACAGCATTGTACACAAATATACCGCATTGGGCTGGCCTGATGGCATTAGACTATTGGCTCTGTCGCATTCTATTATATAGCCCTAGATTTAATACTTTCCTTCTATGTCTAACTGAAAATGTGCTTAACAAGATTTTTTTTTATTGTAATGGTAAGTGCTATCTACAATTGAAGGGTACAGCTATGGGGGTATAATTTGTGCCCATTTATGCTGACCTTTTTATGGGCTACCTGGAGGAACATATTATATATGATGTTAATCATAATCTATTTCTAGATGATATAAATATATGGCACAGGTATGTGGACGATTGTTGGATGGTGTGGAGATCAGATCTTAATTATCTGACTGAATTTGTCCATTATTTAAATGAGAACAAGTGGGGCATTCAATTCACTGTTAAATATGATAGTCAGATTTCTTTCTTGGATGTGGATGTTCTTAGGAAAAATTATGGTACTTTAGATAGCAGTGTTTGCTGTAAACATTTTCAGTTTAATACCTTGTTACGTGCTTCAAGTTGTCACCTCAAAGATATTATATGTAATATTCCCAAGTCTCAATTTTTACGTATTCACCAGATTTGTTCATCTGACGAAGCCTATATTTTACAACAAAATGATTTGATCACTAGGTTTTGTCACAAAGGATATAACAAGAACTATATAATTGAAACCAGTAATTTGCTACAAAATCAGGATAGAGCCCACCTATTACAATATAAACATAAGGATCTTAGAAGTGAACATACTGTTAGATTGATCACTACTTGTGGTTGTAACACCTCTGTTTTCATGGATTTAGTACAGAGGTACTGGAATATTTTATTATCTAATGACAAGTTGTGTGACATTTTGACACCCAGGTACCTCTTCTCATTCAGAAGAGGTAAAATGTTGTTTTTTTAATCACTATAAGAAAAGGTCTAGGTATAATAATTTACATCACACTAAAATTGGTGGTGGTATTTTGGTTGGGTGTCCCCTGTAGCCATTACTTTTTATGAAGATTTGTGTTGAAGAGTAAACAATTTACTAGTAGTAATACTTCCAGAGTTTATGATATTAAAATATTTGGCACCTACAGCACTGACTGGATTATCTACTTAGTCACATGTACATGTTCTGATTTTTATGTGGAACAAACTTTGTGTCCCTTTAGAATGCATATTACAGAACATTTAAGTGACATCAGGAACAAATGACTATCAAATGCTTTATATAAACACACTACTAAACATCCCACTGCACATTTCATGTTTATATTTACTGACAGAAGTTTGGGTGATAGGAATCAAAAAGCAGGATTGCACAATATTCTGAACAAAAAAGAAAAAAGCTAGATAATCAGACTTGGTCGGTTATTCCCACCTAGTCTGAATGTGTATTTATAATTGTCCAGTGGCAGTACAGAATAGGAGGGCATGTTTGAGTATTTATTGAGTTGTTTGCCGTTAGTTCTTATACACTGATGAAGGTAAATATGTCAAAACCAGTCTGTATTGTTTTGATTCTTTTGGTTGCTCAACAAATAATTTTGAATTATTTTACCTCACATTTTGAGTGTTGGCTGTTTTTTTTTAAATCTTCAATATACCACACCACGGATTTTGTTATTGCTATTATACAATGACATTGTTTAAGAAAAAGATACTTACTTTTCTTAAATAAAGTCTTTGTATAAAGGCACAATGGTGTTCTTCCACTTCTGCTTCATATCCTGCTGCTTTTTTGATGCACTGCACATGTGTATTAGACTTGCGTTCCCACACTTACCCAGTGCTTTGGAAAAGAAGCAATGGAGAAAGGAAGGTCTCTGCTGTCCTTTTTTTTAAACAAAAAAAAAAAGGTTTTGGACACTTTAGGGGTAGGAGAGCAACAGAATGGAGGAAATACAAGGAAAATCAGGGGCATTTCTTTAGTTTTGAATAATGTACCTGATTTTCCTAGTATTTTCTCATCCCCATCTCTCTCATATGTCCGGACTGTCCAGATTTCTAATTTTATTTATTTATTTATTTTTGTTTAAAAAAATTTAAAAGTTATAATATATACCAATGGAAGAAAGTACAGGCGACCGGACCTTTTTCTGTTGATATATGCTCAGATTTACAATGGGCACACTGGTTGGGTTGGCCAATCAGTGTGCTTCTTTATGAATGCTAATGGCCAGTGATTGTATAATAAACATCAAATAGTGCTATGCTTGCCAGGAGCAAAAACAGAGGATGTGAGACAAGCCTTAGAATGCCTTAATGTAAGGAAGTACAGATCTGTTTTTTTTTTATGTCAGTACAAATGATCTCATGTGTAAGGACTCTCTGACAGTTAGTAGGGAATTTACAGCCCTCTTACATAGTATAGCTTGTACTGATGTTAGGACATATTTACAAATCAAACATAGAAAGAGAGCCAGGTCACTGTGAATGGAAAAGACTTTTTGGGTAAATACCTCCATGAAAAAAATGGAAATGTGTGGAACATCAGAGCCTAATTTTGGGCACACTTGTTCAGACAGGATGTCATGCATTTGTCAAGATCAGGGAAAATAATTTTTCCAGCAGATACTTTGCAAAATTTGACAAACACAAGGTAGGATTTTTGCCAGGTCAAAAATTTAACAGTTGACAGATAGCAACTGTTGATGCATCTCTGATGGTTGCTAATGCTAAGAACATTAATAATAAAGTTTTTTTAATTGGAAAATTTGCTACATTCCCACAAGATTGATGTTGCTATTGTTTGTGAAACATGGTTAAAGAACAATGACTGGAAACCGGTGTTCTGTCAGGCTATAAATGTGTTTACTGTAACAGATATTCGAACAAAAATAAACCGGTGGAGGTGTTATGATAGGGATTAAAGATAGTTATGAGACCTGTGATTATTACATATTCAATGATAGCACCAATACTATAGATTGTGTAACTGTGACAATAAAGATAACCCTGGAACATATAACAGTTGTTGGACTATACAGACCACCAAAGTCAAGTGCAGATAACCTAGAGGAATTCATATGTTTCTTGCATGAAACATGGGGGGAGGGGAATAATAGTGGCTGGGGATTTAAATTTACCAGAAACAGACTGGAATAATATTGATTCAACAACATTAGTAATAACATTAGTAATAACAATTGTTTTATAGATTCATAGGTGATTACTAGGCTAATGGCGCAACAGCCTTTACAAGCCAGATGTTAACCAGTGCAGTGGTGCAGCGGTTAACATTGTCACCACACAACAAGAGGTTCTCTGGTTCAATTCTCAGCTGGGGTGCCTTCTGGGTGGAGTCTGCATGTCCTCCCTTTGTTTGTGTCAGTTTCCTCCTATATTACAAAGACATGCATCTGGAGTTTTTCTCCCCAGGCCTCCTCTGAAAATTGCCTTGTTTCCAGTCGGACTTTCCCAGTAAACATATGTTAAATAATTAAAATAAGCCTAGCCAATAATATGCAGGATATGACAGCATTTATATCATAATTCCCCAGATATGTGATGGAGTAGTATCAGGGGAGTGAGTGTTGCAAGCCTGAGTCATTTTACAGACTGCCTCTGTCCATAGGGGACATAGGCAGTACCCCAGGAGTGAATTTATGATTCCCCATCCATTTATCCAAATTCTTTCTGAAGAGAGTGAGGGATGTGCTTTGTTTTACGAAGATGAAAAGTTTATTCCATAGAAGAGGTAGCCTTTGAGATATGAAACTGTGTTTCCAGCAAGTTCTCTTAGAGTCACAAATAAGGTTCAGGTCCATGGAACACATTACCCTTGTATATTTTTTTCTGAATATGTAATACTTTCATCAGGGCTGGATCAGAGAATGCAAAAGTTCCGTCTCAATAAACAATATGAGATGGAGTAAAGGGATAGGGACTTTAGTTGGTCTGAGTAACACATGTGCTTAGACTTTATAATTTTTTAGTGAGAAACCTCTGAGGGCACTCCAGTTGGTGTAAATGCCTAGTTAGGTACATACAGAAGGGAGCACTGTACTTGATTATGGGCCTGATGCGGGCCAAGTAGAATGGTGCTATGACTTTCTTTGATCTTGATGCCATGCCTTTACTTATAAGTTGAGCAACACAGAAAGATTTCCTCACTACTGAAGCTAGCTGGTGGTCAAAGTTTAGGTTACTATTTATCTGTTTTCCTAGGTCCCTCACCACTGGGTCTACTTTTAGGGGTGTACTAACAATATTATAATTTGCAGAGATATCTGATTTACCAAAGGGTATGATCATGCATTTTTTTAGCATTTAGTCTCAGACCATGGTTTTGGAACCAGTTGTTTATCATTTTAGGCCTGTTTGTAGGATGTCAGCATCATTTGCAAATTCAATGATTGCTCTCAGCTGACAGTCATCAGAGAACTTGATGAGCCAGAGGACCTTAGCCTTCACTTCAGAGAAGTATATACCAAGCAGGAGGAGTCCCACCACTGAGCCCTGTGGGACACCACTAGGAACAAGTTTCTTATCAGAAGTGGATTAACCTATCCGGACAACATGTGTCCTGTCAGTGAGCCAGTTGGCTATACATCTGACAATGTAGGGGTTTATGCCTAACTCAGTAAGTTTATCTATGATCCTCAAGTGGGGGATTGTATCAAAAGCTTTGGCCAGGTCTTGATAAGCAGTGTGCACACTTTTACCCTCATCCATGACCCCGGTGACTTTCTCAAAGAAGTCCACCAGATTGAGCAGGCAAGACCTCCCTTTGACAAAGCCAAACTGGGTCTGGTTCAATATTTGGAGAGTTCCTATGTCATTACTGATCAGGACCACTATAATTCTTTCCATGGCCTTGCAGATGAGATTGGTCAAGCTTATGGGTCTGTAGTTTCCTGGGTCAGTTGATGGGGCTCCCTTGTGCAGATGGAAGACTGTTGCAGCCCTCCATTCCTCTGGGACAAAGCCCATTTGGAGGATATGGTTAAAGAGGGTTTCTAGTGGCCCTGATATATTCTGTTTTAAGCTGTTTAAGAAGCATCCTGGAATGTTGTTGGGACCCTTAGAATCTGTATTCTTAGCTTTAGCAAGTGCAGTAAGGACCTGTTTCCTTGTAACGACTGGTATGGGGATGGTTGTGGGTATTTCTTTGGGTGTAATAGGATATGGTGGGAGGGAGAAGTTTGAACTAAACTTGGCCAGCAGGTTTGCTATAGTTTCAGTCTGGGTGTAAGGGCTGCCATTCATGTGTAGGTCTGCACATTGCTGAGCATTTTCCCTGAGGTTATGAACACAATTAAAAAAGCCTTATGGTTATCTTTCACCTGGGAGGATATCTTTGCCCTAGTTTGCTTTGGTAGATTTGACCAGCCCTCTAATTTATTTGTTTAGACTTGTGAGTGTCTTTTTGCACTGATTTGTCTGTTCCTTCTTGGCTTTGAAGAGGATTTTTTCTTTTCTTGAATAGCCTGTTTATGCTAGAGGTCCACCAATGTGGTTTATTTTTGCCAGCAATCATAGGTTTGACTCAGACACATACTGCCTCCTCCATGCAGCTATGTATGTGGTTTTACAGTGCTTTTCTGTACAGCTCAGAGTAAGCCTCAGTGTCATCCAGGTTCAATAGGGCTTGGATGTTTAATAAACTGTCACTTAGTTTGAGGTCATTTGCCTTGGCTTTGAAGTTTGATGGGGTTCTAGGCTAGTTTTAATACTATAGGAGATTATTTTCTGGTCATATCTTACCAGGGAGGAGTTAATGCATGGGAGGGAGCAGCATTCCCTTATGTTCATGAATACTAGGTCTAAGATATTTGCACCTTTTTTGGGGTGCTAACTAGTTGATCAAGGACGTTTGCATTGACAAAGTCCAAAAACTTCTGAGCAAGTGAATTATGGGTCATATAAGTCTCCCAGTTTATGGAGGGTAGTTGAAGTCAACCATAAGTATGGTGTTAGGTTGAATGTTAAGAGATTCCAGTAGGTTTAGGTAGGGTTAGTGGTTTTCTAGACTCATGTTGGGGGATCTGTAGCTAGTAAGGATATGATATGGGTGACACCTATGTTGTTGGACCAGTCTAGCAGTGTACTTGTCCTTTATGAACACTGAGACACCTCCTCCCTTTGTTTCCTATAGAGGATTTTAAACTGGAGAGATTTGCTTATACACAAGGCATGGGGAACTGCATTTGTGCATGCTTTTATACAGCAGGATGAAAGACTTTTACAAAGTTAAACTCTCCAGCCAATCAGATAAAGACACAATAAGCTTTCCACCAGCAGTTTTTAACTTGGATGGAGTGAATGTATCTTGTTGCTCTCACTAGAGTGCAAAAGAACCCTTTTAATGTAAACTGAACTGGTTATGAGCTCAAGTGCAGTAACAATGCTTTACAACAAAAGTCAGAATTCCTACAGGGTCAGGAATCCTTGGAAATAAGTTCACAAACCCTGAGAAATATTCAGAAAATACAGAAAGAAAGTGCACAACATGAGACCTTCAACAACACAGAAAAACTTTGTAAAAAAAACTACCAGGGAAAGAAACATATTAGACATTGTTTGTGTTCCTAAGTAAATTACTGTTACTTCATGTCAGGTTTTACTACTATTGGTGTGCAGTGATCATGAGGTTATTAATGCTGATTTGTTGCTAGATAATTCTGCCAAATTAGAATCTTAAGCAGTTCACAGAAGATTAAGTACAGATTATATGGAAGCAAAACAGTCACTATTTAAACCTAATTGGAGTGATGCATTCAGTGGAAAAACTGCAGAAGGTACATGGAAAGTTTTGAAAGAGAAATTGAGTTCAAATATCAAAAAAAAAGTTTAACATCAGGATCTAGAAATAGACATCAGGGAGATATATTTCCATAAGAACAGTATACATGATTAAGGTGAGAGACAAGAATATAAGTAATGGAAAAGAGGTTGAACTACAACTTTAAAAGCTAAAATAAGCAAGCTGGACAAACAAATTAAGCATAGTGTGAGACAAGACCAATAAAAGTTTGAACAAAATGTATATAAAGATACTGAGCATGATAGGAAACCATTTTAGAGATACATAAGATGTGGAAGGGGTAAAGACATACAAACTGATAAACTGTAGATTCTAAAATTTATTCTCAGACACAACAAATTATAGACATATTTACAAAATCTTATGTAAAACAATTTGGCTGTACAAAGGGAGTGATAAGTTGTTCTAGTGACATCCAGGTAGCCTCAAATACTGAAATCAAATTTGATTATATTGAAACAAATTATGCAAACTGGATACAAAAAAAGCACTGGGAGGAGAAGGAATTAGCAATAATGACCTGATTACACTTCAGCAAGAACTTACAGTACCATTATATCTATTATTTAATAGGTCATATAAATATGGGGAGATTCCTCAAGATTGGAGACATGCTCTTATTAAACCTGTCTTTAAGGGAAATAGGAGTAGGACAAACCCAGAGTCATCCAGACCCTTAAGTCTACTTTCATGTTGTGGAAAAATAATGAAGAAGGTAATACTGGAGAAGTTATTGTCAGAATTGGAAAGGCTGAATCTTGAAACCATATATCAGCATGCATATGTTGAAAATAAATATGTTACCACCTGTAACATGATGTTAACAATATAATAACAACTATGAATGAAAAACTGTGGTCTGGTGTAATCTGTAAAAATTTAACTTCAGCATATGACAGGGTCATACACAAAACACTGATCAATAAATTAGAACAACTAGGTGTTGATATACTCTTGATAAGAAGGTTAGCTACATGGCTTACAAATAAGACATACAGCAACTGGACAGGTGAAATTCTTGGTTACTGTCAGGGTGTCCCACAGGGCTCTATCCTAGGTGCTTACTTGTTTAGATTGTATTTTTCAGACTTATCTTCTTCATCTGATGTGTTCTACAGTCTGTATGCAGATGACCTGAAATTGGGTAAACTGTTTATATGTGTTACAGATAGGGCATGTCTGCAAACGAACTTGATTAAATTGACCATTTGGACACAGGAGAATAATATGTTGATAAATCCATCAAAAACTATCCATATGAGATTTGGGAGACGTGAAGTGAAAGATGAATATTTAATACAGCACACAGTGATTGAAACCGTAGATTAATTCAAGGACCTGGGCATATGGGTAGATCCAGCTTTGAGTTTTTCTAATCATATCAAGCAATTGGTTAATGATAGTTATAAAATTATAGGTTGTATAAAAAGATTTATAAAGTCTAGGAAATCAGAAAATATGAAGTCATTGTTTGTTAGTTATGTTAGACCCAAACTTCAGTATGGACTAAAAATCTGAAAACCCTATAAGAAAACAAGCATGAGTAAACTGGAAAGAGTATAGCAGAAATATACCAAGGGCATCCATAGATGTGAAACTTTAAGTTATTATGAAATACTAAAATATCTGAACTTGTACAGTGTCTCATAGATATTTAAGAGGTTGTCTTATTCAAGTATATAGGGCATTCAGAGACAACTACCTCTGGGAAAATTTGTGGTTATCAAAAAATAGTAGAGAATCATCAGACAACCTATGTAGACGATTCTATAGGAATGAGACATGTATTAATTGGTTCTCTGACAGAGCAACTGATGTATGGAACAGGCTAACAAATCACATTAAAGGAAGTACTAGCTTAGATATTTTAAGAACAACTTGGACATTTATTATAAGAATAGATGTTTTGGAACACTGGCAGAGTAGAAGGGCATTAATGCATGTACTTGAAATATTTGTATGCATGCACATATGTAATGTATATATATGTATGTATGTATGTATGTACAATGATTGTGCCTAAATGTAAAAGCCTCTTTGAATTGCACTAAAGCTGCACTTAGCCAAAGTTTGTGCAAATTCCCAAGATGCATGAGCACAATGACTATAAATACAACCCTTGATATTTATATGCTGTGGCAAAAGATACATATAGCTTCCTGAATGGTTGTATGTCTCTGTTGTTTCCATGCTCAAGAAAACTTCTCAGTCTCTTGGAGGTAAACATTTCCTTTGGTGTGCTTCACTGTGTATCTCACTTACAAAACTATCTCTAAGTATTTCATCCAGATTTGCATTAAAAGTACCACTTAATGTAGAATACTTCAACACAGCAGTACAGTTCATCACAGTCTCATTTGCTTTCCTATTGCCATGATTGAATTGAAACCTTTCTACTCTAAGTAATAGTTTGAATTCATAAATGTCTACCCAACATTTCACTGATTTGACTGTAGCCTTTATCCTTTGGTTTCACAGTGTGAAGCAAGTTTTGAAAGATCCCATATTTGAAACCACCATTCAGTAACAGTGCCATATGCTTTCCTTGGGGATATCATTTAGAATGACAAACGTTCTCTCAATACATGCTGACCACAATGCCCTAGTTTACAGATTCAAAGATTATTGATATTCCAAAGCCACTGAGTCTCTTGATCATTATCACCTTGCCTGTGCATTCCCTCATGCCATAACTCCTTTCTTCTTGAACACCATACCACTTAATCATGGAGTAAATTTGTGGATATCCAGCTAGTCATCTAGTTTATGATTAGAGGAAAACAGTAAGCTGCGATGCTTAACATGTATGGGAAGTTTATTGCAAGAAAAGGCCAATATTACGAACACAACTTTCATGATTGTTGCAAAATATAAACTCTTCTGTGCTCCAAAATTTAGAAACACATCATTTGGCACAAAAAAGCAACTTTATTAGAAAACAGGAACAATGTGTATAAAAGAAAAATGAACTAGTGCCTCAGTATATGTCTTCAAGGTTCAAAAGTTTTAAACACAGTAAAGCACTTAAATGGTTCAACAATTACAACATTACTAAATAAAACAATGGAAAAATAGAATGTCACTAGCACTGATAAAATCAAATAATGCATCCCTTACAATGAGACTGCAAAACCTCACTACTCATATGTGTGTGTCCAACTCTAATTGCTATGCTGGGTGAATTTCTATATGAAATATTAAATTTCAAATTCTTATAGATCATAATGTTTCCTCAAGATACGTGATACACCTTCAACAAATGGAGCATAACAAGTCACAAAATATAGATCCTCCTGTTCCCCTTTATAATTCCCAAACACCTTTTCACCACATTTATACTTCTGAGTACATTGGTTACCTCCATCTACAACCTTCTGCTATGTGATAATGAGAAGACTGTAATTATAACCCCTAGATAATAATCTATCAACTACATCCACAGCTACTGTCTGGAAATTAATCTCATCTGAACATAAAGTTCTAGCCCTATAAAATTCACCATAGGGGACATCAAGTGGCCAGGGCGTGCACTAGATGCATACAAAAAAGAATTCACAGACATTTCTTTTCTATATAACATAGAATGTATTGTATCATTAACAATATTCAACTCAACACCCAGATAATGAATGGTATTATCATGCATGTTATAAGTAAAAGATAAACCAAAGGTATTCTTCTGTATAGCTTGCATAAAACCAACAAATTGTTGCTGTGAGCTATAAAAAATAAACCATCAACGTAGTGTTTATAAAACACTTCATTGTTGACAAAGTAAGAACCCTATACAGTCAACAACAGAATTCCAAGGCAGGCAGGAACCAGATAGCTGTAAAAGTGAAAATAGTAGTTTATTATGGAACGTAACTCGACAAAATTGTTAAAACACAAATCCACAATTGAAGTTGAGCGTGCTTTTACCTAGTAAATTACAAGGCTTCATCAGAACAATGGACAAGTCAGTCATATCACTTAAATACTATCCCTACCCAATAAAATACTACAACCAATTAATTCTCAACATACTCAGCACCTGATCCTCAGTGATTCAAACAATGTGTATTAAAAGTTCATAAAAATATTTAAATAAATAGTCATACATATACATAACAATAAGTTATAATAGTCCATGCCCTAATACATTTTAATAAATGCCACTTCTTTTTTAAAATATTAAATATTGTTATAAATAAAATGAACCCAGCTATTGTAAAGTAAATGAATATATCAACATTTCCCCAATGAAAATCATAACTGAGCAGATCGTAGTTTTAAAACACTATTTATACTGATGTGATCATTGAGTCCAGGCGATCTACCCGCATCCGTCCTTAACTGCCAATGTAATTCCCTAAATTCTACCCTGGATTCCCAACTACCACCACGAGGATCCATAACAACCTGTCCCAGTACTGAAAATTTAATTTTCATATCCTTACATATTAGAGAGTGCCTGTAAAAGGCATTGGATTCTTTACATTTAGTTATCTCATATAGATGTTCATAAATTCTTCTCCTTAAAGTATGTACAGTTTTACCAATATAAAAACCAATATAAAAACTGTGACAAGTTCTGCAAATTCCTATGTAAATAACCCCTTTAGTGCCATAGTTATAGTATTTGGAAGCTGCCATCCTAAAACCCCTGGACGGGATGCAAATTTCACTCTCCTCAGAGATGTGGTCACATTGTGGACAAGCTCCACATTTAAATGTGCCACATCTTGATCTATTAACTTTCTTTGTGCCCTCTTCCTTTTTTTTCAAACATATCTTTAAGGTTCATACCTCTCCTTCTAACAAAAGAAGGATATTCTGGAAGATATACCCCTGTTTCTTCGTTCAACTTTAAAATGTGCCAATATTTTTTAATAATATCCTCTACATTAGATGATGTCATAGAAAAAGTATGTGAAAAGGCCACATTAAAATCTGTCCGTTCAACTAGGGGTGTCATCTCTGTCAAAACCTAAACCCAATAAGGGAAAACACTTATTCTCCCTGTTAACAATAACATCATTGTCTAAGGTGTCTATCATAAATTTGGGGTAACCTCTTTCTAGGAAGAGAGTAGTTAAAGTCTTAACCTCATCCAAGAATTCAGAGTTAACACTAGTCATCCTTGATGCCCTTATCATCTGGCCCTTCACTATCCCTTTCTTTTGGTAGTAAGGGTGTCCACTCTCAAAATGTAAGTATGCATTAGAGAAGGTTGATTTCCTATATAACCTAGACTGGAAACAGTTGTTCATTTTATCCTTATATAAAGTGACATCTAAATAGTTAATCTCAGAGTCGATAGTGTAGGTGAAAGTCAGAAATTCAGTAGAATGGTTAAGGTAACCCATAAACCCGTCAAATCTTTCTTTTGGACCATTCCATAACAAACAAATATCATCCAAATAGCGGGTATAAAAAGTAATGTAACCCTGTCAATCTGAATTAAAAACAAATCTCTGCTCCCACAGTTAGCGTATAGGGGGCACATGCTGCCCCCATCGCAACACCTTTCCTTTGCTGATAAAAATCTCCATTGAAATAGATAAAGTTGTTCTTAAGAATCGTGTCCATAAAATCCATAATCAAATGTGTAGTGTTACTTCCTAACCTGTTTCAGTCGATAAAATCTCCCCGAACCATTCTAAACCTATACCGTGTGGGATACTAGGGAATAACTCGACCATGTCAATAGTAACTAACAGCGTGTCAGAGTTGAGACCTTTGGATGGTATTTCATCGTGGTGGACTCCTTCTGTCGCTGTCTGTGGATTTTATCTTATCTCTTCGGTTGAGACCTTTGGATGGTAGCAATCCTCATCTTTGCATTATTAGCGTGTCAGAGTTATATAAATCATCTGTAATTCTCCTCAAAAAAATCCCAAGAATCTTTGGTTATGTAGAATACAGATTTTACAAATTTTTTCAACTGAGAGTCTATAAAAACAGCTAAAGGCTTGGTAATACTGCCAGCACCTGCCACTATAGGTCTAAATTTAAATTGATTAATCCCCTTAGGTGTTTTGGGGATCCCAAATATGGCAGGAACCTTAGGATTTTCAACATGTAAAAAACTGAACAACTTCTCATTAATGCTGCCTTGCAATAAATGGTCTGTCAAGTAATATTTAATTTTTAGAGTGTGCAATATTTATCTCATTACGAGAAACAACAGTGTAATGTTCCGAGTCCAGCAAAATGTTGTGTATATATGTATCATACTCATCAGTGTACATCAACACCACACCCCTCCCTTGTCCGGTCTCATTATTCTGCATTTTTCATCTTTCAGTAATTTCAGTAGAGATTTCTCCTCTTCAGAAAAATTATTATTTAAATTACCCTTTTTATCAAGTTGTCTAACTTCCCTTTCCATAAGCTTTTCAAAAATTCTTAATGATGGGTTCATCGGCGGGTTAAATACACTCTTCCTGCACATCTCACCTTTACTTAAATGTGTACCTTTAAAATAAATCTGTAAGTTAAGTTGTCTAATAAACAACTTAATGTCTATTAATTTATTAACTAGTGAACCAGGACGTGCAGGAACAAACTGAAATCCTTTAGTAAATAATTTAAAATAAAAATCGTTGACAACTAAATCTGTGAAATTATAAATACAAAAATTATCCTGTTTACATACTCTTGAATCAAAATCACTTAAAATCAAATCATTGTTTGAATCATGTCTATTGTCAGGGGGTGGAGATGGAATATCAAAATCTGTCAATAATTCCAGTTCCTCCCTGGGAATCTCCCCCTGAAATATTGGGAGTTCTGGTGTGAGTGTTTCCTTTGCTTTTCTGCTAACCTCTCGCTTCTCCTTACCGTTCTTTCCCCTAAAGGGTGACCCATGTGTTCATTAATATTCCTACCATTGTCATCATTATCTAAATGACCCTCACATCCACGGTCAACATTAGAAGAAGCGGAGGTCTTATTAAAAACTGGGTATGCTCTACCCTCCCTGTATTCCTGTAAATCTCTTTCAAGCTTCTTCATTTTCCTAAAAATTATTTTGTCACAATAATTATCTATTTCATCAAAGAGACTTTCATATTTTCTCTGATCAAACTTAGCACTACTAACATTTAAAATCTTACTGTGTAAAACATTAGTTTCATTCAACAACACCTCCTTCTGACTTTTATAGTCCCTAACCATCAATTTAAGTAACTCAATACTTGTTTTATTAAACAATTCTGTTAACTGTTGGTATAACAACGTATTCTACTTAACGTTGTTTGGATATTTGAACAGTCTCAGCCCCTTAGGGACTCTTTCAGTGGAAATATACTAATTTAAATAGTCAATTTCTTACTGGTTTGTTTTCAAAGCATAAAGTTTATCTTTAAACTGTTTAAAAGTCTCATTAAAAGTCTCACGTGTTATCAAAAACTCTTTAGTTAAAATTAAATCTCCGACTGGACCAAGAGTCAAAGTTAAAGTTTTGTCCGTACCTGCAACACCATTACTACCCTGGGTGTTATGTTTGTTGTTACAATCCCTTTTAGCATTGTTTTGCTGCTCAGTATTAGCCGCAAATACCCCTCTCTTCTCTCCTTCTCATACAGTGTTTGTTTCGTTAATAAAAATGAATTACCAGAAGGTTGCTGCTCAGGTAACTGGTTTTGATTACCAGGTAACCCAGACTGTTCAAAATGTAAAGTCCTTGTATTCTCGACTAACTGGGTTAAAAGCAGCATAACCTTGTTGAATTCGCCTCATGTAACTGGCGAATTATCACACTCCTTCGTCGTTTCCTTGAGTAAAACTGGTGTATCCAGGAAAACATCTGACTCTGCTCCTTCCGCCATTGGAAGCAACCAAAAACCATGAAATAAAGGCAGAACAATCCAAGCAACAACAGAATTCCAAGGCAACCAGGAACCAGATAGATGTAAAAGTGAAAATAGCAGTTATACTCTATACAATAAAATTTCTCAAATCGTCCCATAAAAAAATTACCATAGCTAGGAGCAAACTTAGCCCCCATAGCCATACCTTGAAGTTGTCTATAAAAAGACCCATCAAAAGAAAAACAATTAATATTCAAAATAAAACTAGCTATATTTAAAATACTCTGTAATCCCGTTAACATTCACTAAATAATGTTCAATGGCCTCTAGTCCATATCTATGTTCAATAGTAGTGTACAGACTACTACCATCAACTGTTGCAAAAAAATACCCTTTCTGCCACTTGATACGCTTAATTCCCTTAAGGAAATATTGTGTATTCCTAACATGTGAGGGAAGATACTCAAAATCTCCCCTACCCTTTTCTTGGGACCCCCCACCTGAGATACAATCTGTCTCCCCGGTGGGTTCTCCATAATTTTCTGAACTTTGGGGAGGGCATAAAATAAGGGAATACAGGGGTTCACCATGACTAGTACATCTTTCACCCTTTCAGAGAAAATGTCCCTGTTAACCAACTCTTCCAGTAACATCACAATACCTGACTGTATTTGTTGCATTGGATTATGTTCTAATAATTAGTATTCAAATTCATTATGCAATAAGTTAAAACACATTTTCTTATAAAAATCAGCGTTCATCACCACAATATTTTCCCCTTTATTAGCTGGTTTTATTACAACAGATCTATCCCTTTCCAAAGTTTTTAAAGCCTTCCACTCCTCTTTAGTAAGATTAAACTTAATCACGTGTTTAAAAATGTGTTATTAACATATGCAATAATCTCCTCTTTAACTAAGTCATGAAAAACTAAAGCTGTTTTATTAATAAAAGGAGAAACACATTTATTTTGACTCTTAAAATTTAAAATTGTGACAATACTGTCTAACCAGTATTTTTTTTATTATTATGTCCCTTTCAAAAATTCTGAAAGTTTTTCCTCCTCATGCCTTCTTCTTGTCCTGTAACAGCATTCGTATACGTAACAGTATTCAGTGACCATTCTCTATCACTTATTGCCTGACTTTTCTGCTGTCCCTTCTGCTGGCCTTGTAGTTGGCATACCCCAAAAAGGATGAGGATGATATTGTTCATTTCCAGTTGTCACCTTACCCCTTCCCGATGATAGTCGTTGACATCTCTGAAGTGCAGTACGCTGCCATGGGAACCAATCAGCTTGCTCAAAGAGCCACTGATCTTGTTGCGTCTTACATGGTTTATAAAGGGTCAGCTCCTCCTCAAGGGCTCTAATCTCCGCAAAAACTTCATCCACATGTTGGTCAACATGCCCTCTTGAAATATCTGTTACACTCAGCTTACATTCATACAAGCTACCAATTTTAGCATTTGGTAACTCAACCTGTCTTTTACCATAATCAATCAATATTTTAACAAATTCAAAGGAGCAGTTTAGTGCAGTCTGCTCCCAGTGTTATTTAAGATCTGTGAAATCAGCTCTGAATACAATATAAAGCTTCGTGGACACAGTCAAACCTTGTGGCACTATTCCATGCAACAAGTACTACTGTAACAGCATAATATTAGTAGAATGCGTTGCCTCTTTTAGTGCATTGTATGTCAAATCCACAATAAAATCTTCAATAACACATCGTCCAACTCAGTTTCCACTCCTACGCCATTATTTATAGTATTAGTTCCTCACAAATTGAATGCCATGCTCAAAAGTTTTGTCCATTCATTAATATTAGAGCCCCACATTTTCTCCATAATAAACCAGTGGATTACACAAAAATACCCCAAAAAGGAAAAGACCAGTATTACAAACACAACGTTCATGACTCTTGCCAAATATAAATTCTTCCACACTCCAAAATTTAGAAAAACATCATTTGGCACAAAAAAGCAACTTTATTAGAAATCAGGAACAATGTATATACAAGAAAAATGAACTAGTGCCTCAGCATACGTCTTCAAGGTTCAAAAGTTGTAAACACAGTAAAGCACTTAAATAGTTAATCAATTAGAACATTACTAAATAGAGCAATAGAATGTACCAGAATGCATACGAATTTAAATGGGAACATAAAGCAAATATAATTCAGCTGAAAGAAATGATCTCATAGAATAAGAATAATTTTAATAATGATAATAATAATAACAATAAGGTGTAAAAGCCCTTACCTCATCTTAATTCATGGAAGACTACCATCTCTTCAAAGGCTGGAGCATTATCTCCAAAAGCTGCAGCAAATCAGGTACTTTCCCTAAAAAGTGCAGCATCCGCTCTTTTACTAGAGGGATGTATCCAGGCGTGGTAACAAGCATGCTAACAGCATATAAGGCTTACTTGCAGAGCTGTATTGTGACTTGTTCTTTTTTTTTTTTTACTGTAGGCAGTCAACATAAACAATGGACAAAACCATTTATCTGGAAGCAAAGAAGGGCTGCAAAGTTAATGCCACTGAGTCTGAATGCTATTATCTCTTGCAGACATATGTGATGCTCTGCAAGTCACTTTGCCTCTGTAAGTCACCCATACAAAAGGTGCATGACTATTACAACAAGGCTACTAATTTTGCAAAATTATACATTACATTTTCTACACTGACAGGTTAAGAGTGATATTTAACTTTAGATTAACAAACAGTTCATGTCTGAGATAAGTAGCACAAACTATTTTATTGTTCCCAATGTGTTCTGCTAATAGCTGTTGAAATGAAAGATATCACGCAACACAAGACTGAGTGTATGTGCATTAGATGTTTGCCTTTCATATTTAAGATAGTTGCCATATACTAGCATTTATTTATTTATTATTTTAGTCATTTGTTTTTGTTTACTGAGGAAGTCCGACTGGGCAAAGTCCATTATCACCACAGGCCAGGGAAGAAAATCTCCAGCAGATACATTTAAGATCCCCATGACAAAACAAAATTTTGACAAAGATATATTACATATATAGTTTTTAAGACATCAAAATACAAACAGGTAATTGTTCTGCAGTGCACTTTAAAATGATAAAACATATTTCTTCTGTTGTGACACTGTACACAATATTAAATTCCAAGTATAAAACATTTAGAATGCAAACATTTCATGTGCAATACATATGACAAGCAGTCATTAGATATGACTTATAAGACATAGGTATGGATGGTTGCAGTATAGATGTTAGGAATGAATGCAGTTGAGGTAAGGAGTGTAAAACATTAGTTTTTAGGTCAATAGAAGTTCAGACTAGAAGAAGGAGAAGGAGAGGCATTGTATAGAAAAGCAGGAACTCCAAACACCAACAAACAATGTAACAGCTGAACACAAAAGGCTGTAGACCGCAAATGCCACTGCAGCAGAAGAATGATGAAGCTGTATCGTAAAAACCACTTTAATGGATAATAGAAATGAAAAAAAACACACAGATAAAAGTAAAGCGCTTTTCGTCCCACTTAGTTGTGGGACTTTTTCAGACAAAGAACCATACAACAACTACAGATATATATCCTGGTGGGGTGGTGCCACAATTACAAACACCACAGCTGAACTTAATACTAATTAAGTGTTGAGTAGTTTAAACTAGTAAAGAAACTGTGTTTGCCATGAAACATTGAATATCATGCTTATCTGACAACAACTGAACAAGTCGGAGACATTTAAATGTTATAAATTGTAAAATATTAAGAACTTTTTTAAAAACGTTTTAAAATCTTTTTTAAAACATGTATATACTTAATGATATTGGGTCCTTAGTAATGAGATACGAATCCAATAAATACATATGAAATATACAATATAAAGTACAGGTATTTACCGTAAGCAAAATCCTGTTGTCAAACAATAGCTTATTATAGAAAAACTCATGAATCTAGCGTGTATACCATGTGAAAAAGGGAAGGGGAAAAAAAGGGGCAAAAAACACAATTCGAATTTCACAACTAATTTAAACAAATAATAGTTTGACCCAATAAAGAACTTTGTTACCATAAAGGTAGTCTAACCTGGTACTAGTCTAATGTGAACCAAAACCAATGAAATAAATATTAAAACAATTTGTTAAGAATATTGCAAACTATGATATGTGCCTTATATACATTGAGGGCGATAAGTCTATAGTAGTGGAACTAGCTGATCCAAGGAATACATCTGAACCATGTATATAAACAATGTGTAAAGACCGTATCAAGCAAGCAAAAACAGTGTGAATAAATACATGAGACTCGTAGATCTGGTATGCATAGTGTGTATGAAAAAGGGGGGGTTGGGAAAGATTTAATAAAATATATATATAAAAATATCACCAATAACATCATAGAAAACCAGGATGATGTAGAACATAACTGTATAGAACAAGTCGATATTGAAACAATAACTAATATCTAAATCACAAACATGATGAAAATAGAGATAGATTTATTCAGTACATACACATAAAATATATGTATAAGAAGTATAATATGAAAAAGTGTGAAAGTGTAACTATGTCAATACATGGATATAACTACACTGCTGAATCCAAATGGAATATGTGTATAGTTATATCCTCATCTACACAAACTTCTTAGCTTCAATATTGGATAGAGGGAGCATATTTCGTTGAGTCCAGGAATGACACTGGCATTACACCGGATCTGCCAGTATAATTCCAGTACCTCTAATTGTACATGGTATGGTCCACCCCTACCATTTTTGGGAACACAATCGACTGCTCTAAACAGAAATTTATGATTTGGATTTTCCATTGTATGTATTGCTAATGCATTTTCAGGTTTGTTTTTCCTAATAGCATATAAGTGTTCATAGACACGTTCACAGAGTTTTCCGTCAGTTTTCCCAAAATAAAATGCTGGGCATTGTTGACACTGGGCTACATATACTACACTTTTAGACTGACAGGAAAATTTGTGTCTCACCTCATATGTAACATTCCTTATGCAAAACGTTTCCCCAGTATTCATATGAGAATGATAATTACACATATTGCATTGACATATGCCCTTTCTCCATGGTAGTCTCTGTATGTTGCTCTCCATGATTTGTTTGATGTTTTTACCTCTTCTCCAAACTATTTTTGGTTTGTCCGGTAGTTTATTTCCTAATTCTTTGTCATTATTAATTATTGGCCAATTTTTATTGATTATCAATGTGATAACCTCACTGTCAATACTGAAAGGGGTTATGAATGCCAATCTTAGTAATGATGTGTCTGGTTTTTGAACCTGTACCACCAAGTGTTTTGTACCACCAAGGATAGCTTGGTAAATACCTGATTCTCTTTTTGTTTTTACTTCATTGATCAGACTGTCTATGAGTTGTTTTGGATAACCACGTCTCATAAACATGTCTCTGAGTAATTGGCACTCATCAAAAAAATCCACATCTCTGGACACCATACGGGCTGCTCTGACCAGTTGGCCTTTTACTACTGATTTTTTCTGATACCAAGGATGGTTGCTAGTATAACGGAGAAAGGTGTTAGAATATGTTTATTTCCTATAAATTTTAGCACAAAATGATCTGTTCTTATGGTCCTTCCATAAATCTATGTGTAAGTAGGCAATCCTTTCACTACTATATGTATACGTGAAAGACAAGAAACCAGAGCTGTTATTGAAAGATGAAACCAAATCAAGTGCTGTTTTTTCATCTCCTTCCAGTAAAATAAAAATGTCATCTAGGAAACGTGTATAGAATTTAATTTTATTCATCATTTAGTCATCCTTCCCTATCACTTCTTGTTCCCAGTAAGCCATGACTAAATTAGTGAAGCTCCCCCCACATGGGGAGCCCATGGCTACACCTATTTTCTGTAGGTAGGTTTTGTTGTTGAAAATCAAAAAGTTGTATGATAGAACTATGTCTAGCATGTCTTCTATCAAGGTGATTTCTGACTGTTTAGCCCCTCTTTTCCTTAACATGAAGCTCACCCATTCTATACTGTCTTGGTGAGGGATGCATGTGTACAAATCTTTCACGTCGATGGTTAGAAAGTTTAAGCTGCCATTGTACTCAAAGTTGTTAATATTCTGAAGGAAAGTCCAGGAGTCTTTACATATTGCTTTCTCTTGTACATATTTCTGTAAAATATTATCCACCATTTTCGCGCACAGGTATGTGATACTATTTCTAGCGTCAACTAAAGGTCTCATGGGGGGGATCGACCAGTGATTTATGTATTTTAGGAATACCAAAAAGGTTTGGGGTTCTAGGTGTTAACATGGTCAAATAGTTGAATGTTGACAGGTCTATTCTGCCTTCTATGAAGAAGTCATTAAATAGTGACCCTATTCTAGAGTATGCTTGTTGCAATTCATTTCCGGAGGTTTCTTGGTAAGCATCACTGTTTAATATACTCGACATTTTGTCGGTATATTGTGCCTGTGTCATAACCACTAGTCCGCCTCCTTTATCTGGTTGCATGAACCTAACCCCTGTTTCTCTCAGTGACTGCAAAGCTGTTTTTTCTTTTGTAGTAACATTAAACCACATGTTCTTCCTATTGAAGTTAGAACACAACATATTTCTTAGATCTATCTCACATATTTTTTCAAATAAACTCAAAACAGGGTGTATAGGTGGTAGAAACGTACTAGTAATATGGAAATTGTTAGTTTCTGTTTGTTCACCACTGAAAAATAGATTCAAATTCATTTTTCTAAGAAATAATTTTAAATCAACTAATGTTTTAACAATGTCAGCCTTACTGCTGGGAACAAAGGTGTTACCTCTAGCCAATAGTTCAATAACAACAGGTTCAATTACCACATTGGTATAGTTGAAAATTTTAAAGTCCTTGTCTAGGTTATGTAAAATTTACCTCCCCCTCTTCCCTCTTGGGTTGGTGTTGTTCCTGTTGTTGTGATTGTTCTCATAGTTTGTATTCTACCTCAAGTTGTAATGTGAGGATCCCATTCGAAAATTTGGCTGCTGGGGAGTTGATTCATCCACAACATTGCCAATATTATGTTGCTCCACATTCTTTGCATTGTTAAATGGCAAATTGTCTTGTGGGATTTGTACACTATTATCAACTTGGCTTGTGTAATTCCTTCCGCTAGGTTGCTTAGGACCAATCCATGTTTTAACTTGGGAAGGGGGGATTTTGGGTAAGCCGTTCCACTGCTGTATGCTTGCCTGTCTCTATTTAATTTTTTGTGTTTGCCTTCTTTTATTTTGCCCATATATTGATCAATACTGCTGAAGATACATTCATAATCATACTGGTATCGTGCAAAATTAATGTTCTTTTGAATTAATTCATTCAAGGTGGTTGCTTCTTCCATAAGCGAAGCAGCCGACAGTTGGTAGTGTTTACACATTACTTCCAGTAGTTCTAACCCATGTTTGTTGAAAAGTTTAAGTAGATCTTGGTGAAATAGTGACCCATCCATGAGCCCAGTCAGGTACTGCCAAGATCTTAAACCTTTAGGGACTATTCCCTCACTTAAACACTCACGAAAATAGGCAATTTCCAATTGCGTTTTTTTATATTTAACTAGTTTCTGGTCCAGCTGCTTTAATAATGCAGAAATGTCTGCGGAATCCTTGGCTGGTTGCTCCTATGTACTGCTACTTGTAGGTATTTGTAGCGAAAAGGTTCTGTTAACCATTCGGTTAATTTTGGAGCCCCAATGAGCCTAGTGGATCTGTTGCTAATTTCCATTATTGGGCTATCACCAGTCCGGTTCTGTTGCAGAATGCTGTTATCCTGCATGTTGTTACCTTCCCTTTGTACTCGATCCAAAAGTGTACTTGGAAGTGTTGTTAGGTTAGAAGTAATGTTGACTCCTGTAGTTGTTTTCTCTGTGACCGATTTAGGTAGATGTAAGCTCATAGATGAACGCTGGAAATTTAAAATAAAATCTATAGGAAGTGCATCAAACTTCCTGTTCAATGCATCAACTTGCTTCGTTAACACTTCTATGAGAGCGGTTACTTTCACATTATCACTGTCACTAGGTAATGGTGAAAGGGTTGTGGCAAGTGTTGGTTCTTCAGCCATGTCGAAACCTGGAACTCCAAACACCAACAAACAATGTAACAGCTGAACACAAAAGGCTGTAGACCACAAATGCCACTGCACTAGAAGAACGATGAAGCTGTATCGTAAAAAACACTTCAATGGATAATAGAAATTAAAAAAAACACACAGATAAAAGTGAAGTGCATTTCGTCCCACTTAGTTGTGAGACTTCTTCAGACAAAGAACATTTTTCAAAGCATTTATCAAATACTGGGGTGGGTCTCACTGGGTAGCATGAAACCTGTTTAGTGGTAGGCTCAGGCAAGTATTTAAGTGTCATGAACTTAGGACGTTAACCATTCAGTATAGCTTTTACTTTATATGATTTGAGGTTACATGCATGTATGTAATACTCAATGAGAATGTGTACTTGATTGCTAGTCAAGAGTAAAAGAATGATGTACAAAACCAAACATTGTTTATATCAACTGCATGTGTGTGTGTGTGTGTGTGTGTGTGTGTGTGTGTGTGTGTGTGTGTGTGTGTGTGTGTGTGTGTGTGTGTGTGTGTGTGTGTAAGTGTCTGTATGTGTTGCTGGGGGCTATGTCCACTTTTGGACACAACAGAATAACTTTTTTTGCAGTATAGGGAAGGGAAAAGTGATTTTTTTATATGCAAAATTGTATCGGGGACTTTTCTGTGGTCTGAAGGATACCCACTGTTATGGTCTCACAGCCCGGGCAATACCAATAATGATAGCTTTTTCAGATTATGGAGAAAAATGTGAGAACTTGGTGTATAAAAGTGAAATATCAGACTGCAACCAAAAGACTGACATTTATTTTTATTTTCCACAGTGGATAAAACTTGTTAAATCAAGTATACAACACTGTTTTTTTAACAAAATATATGTATATTTTAGAATAAGACTATGTATTTCTTAACTGTAAGAGTGCATTTTTGCTCGATGATTATCTTTTTTGGGGGAAAATCCAATAGTTTTTCACAAACCAGCTACATGAGGGACAGACAGACCTGAGACCATCCTACAAATGTTCTACCATCAGCAATTCTGTCCACAAACCATAAACAAACCATGCATTTTTCTCTTGATATAAATACTTATTATATTTGTATTTTATTTACCTATTTATTTATTTTTTGCAGGTGGAGCTAGTCTGCAAGAACATAAGATACATTTTGTAATCGGAATGGGCAGTACTGCCAATGTTAGCAAAGTATCGCCAACTGTTAAGGATGGTATCATCATTATCCTAAAGTGATGGAAATGATGCCTTCTCTTGTCAGTTGCTATATATGACATGATCATCCTGTTGTTATGGGTTTGGTTCCCTCACTTGCCTTTTGCTGAGTATATGACACATTGCAAGCTATGCAGTCAGAGAATGCTAAGGTCATCCTTGAAAAGAATGCTCTTCTATACATAGATTTCTTTATTAGTTTTGACACCTATATCCATTCCCTCATTAATTGTACTAGCGTTGTTTCATTCTTGTGTATCCTGAGCTTATGTGCAATAGGCTTAGGTGTTTAAGCAACATATGACAAAACTCTAAAGCAATTAATGTAACAAGCAGATGTTGCTACATTTCAGTGGAGAGCACAGTTGGGGAAGTGCAGACACGATTTTATAAAACTTTGGGGCTAAAACTTAACGGCACTGTTTGTCCTAATAGTGCATTTGTAGGGTTGCCATCTGTCCCTCCTTATGCAGGACAAGCCCTATTTGGGCAGTTGCATCCTGGGGAAAAAATATTAATCACTAATGTCCTAAGATTCTAGGACAAAAATATTTCCTATGATTCCTCTAGTGGTTGCATAAAACAATTGTTTTGTATCTGAAATGCCTTAATGTAATATGTAAGACTAGAAACAGCTCAGATTCTGTAAAGCTAAGATTTTATTTTGGCAACAAAATGTAGTACCATACTTTGCACTAGTTGTGGGTGTTTTTTGTTCTGCAAAATAACACATTTCTATAAAATATGTTCTACGTTGGCCATTTCAAAAGTTGGCAACCTAGTTTAACAGAGTTATGATTTTACATGCACTTTTTAACACCCTGTTTAAAATTTGTCTCACCTTTTATAAACTGTATGAAGGTTTTTCTGCATGGGCCATTATATATGACCATGCCCAATGAGACATTTTTGTTATCAAACCACAAATTCAAAACATGAAGTTATTCAGAATTAACTGGGTATGTCCCCACAACTGTGCTGAAAAAAAGCAGTTTCACTAGTCAGTGGGTGTACTGGAATGAAATTATTTTCTGTGTCTCTATGTAATGTGTATAGCCCTACAAAGCTATTAAATATGAAATATTTTGCTGTGATTGTTTTAATCTTTGTGCTTTCTGGAGCATTGCCTTATCACCAACTCATATACAAGTTGTGACGCCTGTGCACTGGTCCAGCAATCAAGGAGCCTCAATCCTCACCACTAACACCAGTGAGGGGAGTCCACATTGAGAAGGATAACAAATACACACACAGTAAAGTACAATTCCCCTTAAGAGCACACAGAGATCACAGTCAGTCTAGGGCTGGTTTCTCCCTTTCTCTCCAGATCCCCAATAAGACTCTCCACTGGCACAGCTATAGGGTACAGGTCTCAGCCTAGTGGTCAAGCTAAAACCTCCAGCACCCTCTGTGTCCAACCACTGCTTCGTGTCCCTGCCCAAGTAGCTAACACACACACACTTTGAGATAAGATTTATATACAACCACACAGACACTAATGGGGAAGGCTGGCACAGGTTCTCCAGCTATGCCCCATTATCTGCCAGGCTATAAGGTAGAAATAACTGCCACCAACCACTAACATCAGCTACTAATAACGCCCTTACTAATGGGTGTCCAATTATTACTTTGCAATATTATTATCCAAATAGTAAGTGTGACTGAGCAGCAAGACTATTAGAGTGGCTTTGTACAGTATCACTATATATGTGCAATGTACTCTAGAGCTTATATTATCTCTACACAAAACAGCCACAGTTGAAAGGTTTAAAAATATTTAATAATAAATAATAAAAAACACAAGACAATACTTCTTACTATACAGTGCTAGTCAAAAGTTCAGAGATCACAGGAAAATGCTTAAAATAATACAGTAGAATAGTTCTGACATCAATACAGGAAACAGCTAGACTAAGCTTACTATTTTATATCTATATATAAGAGCAATCACAGTTCTAAAGAAACTTACATATAGAGCAAAGCAGAGTACTGGTGAGTTGTTGTCAGCTTTAGACAAAATCCCAAACGCTCTCTCTTGCTCTGTCTCTGAGAAAGTCCTTTAAATTGATAACACATCCTGCTGACTCATTTTAGATTACATCATTCTTAACAATTCTCTGGTTTTCCCAGGCTAACAAAAACTCAGAGTTTAACTTAACTTTGACCTTGCACCTGACCATGAAACCACAGTAATTAAAGACATTATATATGTAAAATCTAGCAATTAACTCTGGTCTCAAAACAATAGAAAGAATCTGCTGGTTCAGATACCACAGCTCCTAATTTGAGATCAAACAGTCATGCAAGGCTTGACTTATCAACTTTCTTCCAGCAGAGTGCACTGTTGTTACATTTTTGGCATTCAACATTTAACACCATTTTCTTCCATTTAAGAGAACAAACCTATGGCTTTTATTAATATTTACAAAGACAGAATTATCTACAAAAGTCTATATAGCTAGGCTGGCAGCCTTTACATATCTTCACACAAGTAGTTGAGTGAACAATTAAAAATATATTTTTCTGATGAAGTATATGCAGGACAAGCTCTATGAAGTGTAAAGCACAAGTGTTTTGTGGTAGCAGCAACACTGGCTGCCATTTTTTAACTTTCTTCTATTTAGTACACAGTTTCAGTGCTCAAATTCTAGTATGTCCTGTGTTGATATGTTGATACGTATCTCTGCATTTTACATCAGTGCTTAACACCAGTGGTGTTTAATGTGATTTTGGTAACTAGCATAATATGTTATCTTACTCAAAGCTGTTGTTAAGGCATAAGGCACTCATATAGAATACTCATCATAACTTAAGGCTAGTGTGCTGTTTCTCAATAATGTTAATGACTGATGAAGAATTTTTAATTGTAATATTTACTTCTGTATTATAAGTATATATATCTCTGCATTGCTTTTAACAATTGTAATAACTAAGGATTTATTTTCTGCATGATCAAACAAGACGCTGGTTAATATTACACTTACCTGGGTACACTTACCAAGGTGCTGATGTCATCTTTTTGTGCTGTGTTGTTTTATGGTATCAATACATTCATTCATGTTGTTTGCATGAAAAGGCTCATAAGGAAGCAAAACAATTTCTAATTACTATAACTTATGTCCAAAAGAGCAGTACTGGCAAACATTCTTGCTGGGTAATGAAAAATGAGAGACAGCTGGAAAAGGCACAGTAACAACATTATGAATAACAAGCACTTTCATGCTCAAGACACTTTCTTGCAAGTAATTTTCAGGTTACTGATCAACCTTGCTATATGCTAAAACATACTTATCTACACTCAATTAGAAATTATCAATTAATGTTTAAGTGCTCCGCACCTTAACACTAACTTAAAACTTAATATTTCACTTAGCCCCTTCTCTCCTGTTGCACACAATTTGGTAATTCATTTATATTCTGTAACTTTTGTTTTATTCACAATATCACCACCAAGAATACTTGGATATAATATTAGCAACAACATAACACTAAAATAATGATTCATACAGTTATTTCTAACATGTTTTGCTAAAGCTTTCTTAATATCAATGTTATTAATATTATAAGTATGTTCTTTTGCTCTCTCTTTTCACATTCTGTTTGTCTTTCCTATGTAAAATGAGTAATATTCCATACCCTGTGTTATGTACATCATTCTTCTTGATGTTAAACATAGAAACATCAATTTAATGGTACACTGGTATAGAGAGACAAAACGTCCCAAAGACCAAGTGCTTACACCATAAAAATGGCTCTGATGAAGCCATTTCTATGGTGTAAGCGCTTAGTCTTTGGGTCATTTTCTCCGTCTGTACCAGGGTACCATTAAATTGGTGTTTCTACATTTGGGTTTGGATTTTTTATTTTTGTTATTCAGTATTTTGCTTCGTTTGAAGTATTGGATGTTTTGTGATTCTTCTTGATGTTGACACAAGCACAAAGGAACTCAGAAAAGGCGAAGGATTCCAGTGTAAAAAAATATTTTAATATATACACACCGATTTCACAGAAGAACCCTGCTTCATCAGATGCTAATAAAACATTAAACAAATAAGCTTCTATTTATACTCCTCCCATAGAACACTAAAAATCATGTGATATGATCATAGTCACATGATATGGCTACATAAGCTTAAATTACACCAATACATACTTAAAAATATATAAAAAGCTCTAAAAATAGACTACAAAAGACAAATTATATACATAAATGATGCAAACAGAAACAATAAAATACATAAATAAAATGTTTATAAATATATATGTATATACACATAAACATTATAGCTATAACCATATTAACCAAAAACAAACTGATGAGGCAAAGATAGTTTTACCTGAATAAAGGTCTAGATTTCAACTTGGGTTTCAGTGGTACATATTCATTCAGACCATGTCCTGAGTCCCCTCTTAATCTAACTATCCATCTGACCTCTAACTGCTCTGCCATGTTACGAATATCACCTCCCCTCTTATTCTCAAAAATCCTTCTTATAACCATGAATTTAAAAGTATGTTCAGTATTAGTACTAATAACATGCTTGGCAACTGCACTGGATTTATTTCTCTTACTAATGTAATAAATATCCTCTCGAATTCTCTCTTTGAATGTTCTATCTGTCTTTCCTATGTAGAATTTCTGACATCTCAGACAATATGCTAAATACACTATATGCTCACTTTCACAAGTGGCATATACCTGAAACTGATATGTCCTATTTTGATCTGGATGCTATCTATATATATGCAGAAGGAGCATTTGCCACAGGGATGTGTACCTATTTTCCGATTTGCATGAGTGATTTGTCTGGGGTAGCATAATTGTCTTTTGAGAGACTTCATATTCCTAAATAGAAACTTAGGTACAGGGTCAATCAACTCACTGATATCTTTATCTGTAGTAAGAATGTCCTAATGTTTTCTTATTATATTCATATAGGATGAAACATTATTAGAGTAATACAGTGGTACTTTTAATTTCATATCTGAGGCATTTCTAAAACAATGTTGTCTACCTTGAATCCGATTAGAAAAATAAGGCTTAGCTACCATTCCCCTCAGACCTGCAACATCATTAATACTGGCATTCTTTTTGATGTACAATCTCCATAAAATTAAACTCATATTTATTATGTGTTACTGGATATGTAAAACAACTGTTACAGCACACATGTTATTTACAATATTTGTACACCTGGCATTTCAAAGTATCACTTCTAATACTTATAGCTGTTTTGCATGTATACTTAATAGCACAGCTTCCTTCACAAACAAGGCTTATTTTTAAAAGTAAAAGAAGGTTGTATATTTACTACATCAGCAATTTTACCATCAATTGTCAAATGTTCCAATTTCTTTTAATAATATCATGCACTACCTATATTTCTAGAATATATCATTAGAATGTTTAACTTATTGTGAGTGGAATCTTTTTTCTACAATGTTCTCAGTAAGATAATGTTTTGATGACTACATTTAATGACTCCATCAATAAATTCATTTAATCCTTTTTAATTACACTCCTTATAAATAAATTATTTTTTTCAAATTACTAAAACAGTTTAAATGTTTGAATTGTCAAGGGTTAGTACATAAATTGTCATTTTATAATATTATGATAAATATGTTTTGGATGCATGTTTGATCTTTCTAAATATGCCCTTTTTGTACTGTTTTTGATTTACTTCTGTTGCCACTTCACTATTTTCATTGTAAGAAATATTTACATCTAAAAATGCACATTATCTCTTGAATAACTCATTGTAAAATGTCATAATTCTGTGGTGGATTCAATATATGTTGAAAACATTTTCAATAAGTCAATACTACCATGCCACATCAAGAAAATATCATCCACAAACCTACACTAAAAACTATTAGTCCATTCATGTCCACTAAAGATAAGTATTTCCCATTCCAAGAGAACTGAAATTGTATAACTATTGGTTCATAGTGTACCCATTGTCACACCTGTTTTTCATCAATACATTTTTTTATTAAATAGAAGTACATTATCAATAACCAAATCTAACAATAAACACATTGAGTTAATTTTACTATTAATAAAATCAGTATTAGAACTAAAATAATTTCTAATAATCAACCCCTTAATCATTAGGTATAATGATGAATAACAAATGCACTTCTAATGTTATTTATTTCTCTCTCTCTCTCTATATATATATATATATAGATATAGATATATATATATGTATATATATATGTGTGTGTGTGTGCGTGAAGATATATGTATATATATATATATATATATATATATATATATATATATATATATATATATATAAAATACAACACTGTACGCATTATGACAACCTATTCCCTTTATCAGCAGGTTTAATTTCAATGGCATTATTTTTGTTCAAATCACTTAAATAACTTTAAATGAACTGTCACTGCTGAATAAAGTTTTTTTTAATGTATTCTATTATCCTATTTAGATATAGCATAAGTCCTCACAGACTTAAGATTATTTGTTTATAGTCTAACTTTAAAATATTTATTGCCTGAAAATAGTGCAACTTGATGAGAAGGAATAGTACTCTATTTCTCAACAGAGAGAAATAAAGGTGCTTTTTTTAAATTTTGACTATTGAAGAAAAGGCAGAATTGAATGATTTGAGCAATAATAATGCTATTGAAATTAAACCTGCTGATAAAGAGTGAAGGGCTGTTATAATGGATGAATTATGGTACAATAATAAAGTGTTAGGTAGTCTTAATCAAGGACACTCAATAAATAAATTAAAAGTTAATAGTATTACCTCAAATGTAAAAAAACATATTGTATGAATTCCATATGAGTGGATTGCTACCTAATGATCAGCCCTCTTTTACTGACAGGAGTTTTTCAGTTGTAGAGATTCTGCTGCTGCAACTAAAATATGTAATTCCAGTCCCAGACCCACTTGAATAATACATTTTTCCAGTTACACTCTTAACTAAAACTTAAATCTATCAATACTATTACTTAAGTAGCCTCTTACCTTCTTCAAGTGCATTTTGTACAACCTGTAGTGGTACCAAGACAAGAAAACATTCATGTGTTATTACATTTCTGCATTTTAATTTCAGAGTATAAATTTGTACAACCTCAATGCAGCAGAAACATAAATGAAAATATTTTAACAGAGAGTTTAAGGTTGTACAATTTATGGTTCCACTGCAACATGTGCAGCAAAACATAAATGGCAAATAGATTCCTGATAGTTTGAGTAAACAATGCATCAAATATACTAACTGAAGTACTTTCTTACATTACAAATTTATGTTCATTGTGATGATATGAGATAGTGCCAGCTGTGACACAGGAAGTAGGGCAGTGCATGTGTAACATATGCCAGCATAACTAGCTGGGGTTTGTAAAGAATTTTATGTCATTTGTATATCAAACTGATTTGTACAGATGTTTTAGTTAAAAATGCATTTGTAAAGTTGCTTGTGTTAAAAATGTATCTACAGTGAGTCCTGCTCTACAGAAAATATATACAAGCCCACAAACTAGTAAACCATCCACTAAATGTCCCATCTCTCCAGAATCTACTCCAACCCTATCACACCACCAGACCACTAAGATCCAGCAACAAAAATCACTTGCAGATCACTAAAGCCAATAACTCTGCTGGTGAGGCACTATTCTCTTGCGCCATAGCCAAATTAAGGAACACCCTCCCACCCACAATTACCTCCGTACCATCATGTACCCACTTCAAAACTTTACTAAAAGTGCACCTAAAAACATGTTGGCTAAGCCCTTGCAACTTCCACTCTAATATCACCCACCCCATCCAACCACTACCTTTCTTTCCACTCCACTAACTACCTTGATTACAGTAAGCTCAGATGCTTATAAGCCTAGTACTTATTATACAGCAGGAACTTCTTATTATAACAGTTGTTAATGTTTGTTATGTACTTCACAGATAACGATTCTAGTTATCTACTGATGTACTATGTTCTTCATCTGTAAATATGTTTGTAATGAATTGCTATGTTAAATTGTTAATCGCTATGTAATCCAATGTAACTACTGTCTGTTTATTTTAACTGTGGAGCTTTTCTCCCCGGGCCACCACTGAAAATGGACCTACATCCAGTCGGACACTCCCGGTCAACAAATGTAAATAAAATAAAATAAAATAAACATGTATGTCAGACTGTATTGCAACTGATGAAATGTATATACATTAAGAGAGGATGCTGGAAGGGAAGGGGGTACACTCAGCTCAGCTAACCTTAAGAAAAATAGCCTGAAATTAAATGACTTGGTTTAGGCCATAAAGATTTTATCTCACAGGCCTGAATGCAGCCAGAGACGCCATGTCTAGGATGGGATCATGCTCTTACTGTCCTTGGTAGTGAACTAATTGCTATCCTGGGTGAAAGATGAAAGGGTTGGAATTCTTTTACAGTCTCCATATGCTATAATAAGCCTTAGCAAAGTTCAGGGTGTGTATTGTGACACATATGTGCCAAATCCTGGCTCAGGTTTCTAACGAGGGGGTAGTGTGGTAACCACAGAATCAGGTGACCAGATGTGATGTCATTCTGTAGCCAGTACTGAAATTGTATTTAGATACTAGTGAGAGAAGTGAAAAGACACTTGGCACTCTGTTTTGGAACTAAGAAGACCACTCACCCACTTCATTCTGCATTGCTTTAGTAAGTAACTTAACTATGGAACAGTAATTCTTCAGCCAGTTAGGAGAATAATGAGATTAGCTAAAAGTATTTTTTCTGTACCTGTCTGAGTCTTTCTGTGTTTTTTTATATTTCCTGTGAATTGAAACTCTGTTGTTTATTGTAAATAGATATTCAGTATTCGCATTGTTTTATTATTTATTATTAAATATATCTAAACCTTTCATTGCGGCTGGTCTTTTAGAAACTATTTTAACTCTTGAGAGTGGTTGCATTTATTTAGTTGCACTGTAGCATCACACTCCTGAAAGTCTTCCTGATTGGTTAGCACTACCAGTTATAGAAGTATTAATTTTACTAAGAGTAATTGGGTACCCTGGTAAGAGCCTTAAGTAGCAGGCTCATGGCAGTGACTCTAACTTATAATCTGGGTGAAGGTGGCATAGTGGGTAAATCTGTGCCAGCCTTTCCTAGGTGTGTGTGTTAGGGTTGCCAACTTTTCATGTAAAAAATTGTGGACATGTACGTGAAAGCAAAATGCGTATAATTTTGGTACCCCACCCCACACACAGCCATTCTGGTGTCCCATTACTTGGCTATCTCCATTTCTCCCCAGTTGCTATAAATACTGTTCAAAACTTTACGTGCATACTGCTTTCTCCTTTACTTCTACAATGATTACTGATATTTGGATTTAATGTAAAACTTTTATTTAAAATTTTACAGCACAAACACTGATAGACATTTGCTAAACAAAGCAATACTGTCTCTCAATAAAAACAGACATAGCTTTAATACTACTTTGCCTTTAAAACTCGCATTCACTGAAACAGCATTGAAACCTACATTTAAAGAAAATGCATCTGGCCAGTGGTGAATTAAGATTACCTTTGGGCTTTCTCAAATCATAGGCTCCTTGCACACATTTTTAGGGCCATGCAAAAGTTCTTTAATTCACCTTCCTGACTGGATTAAATTATAATACAGAATAATTAGATTATATATACAGTAAACACGGATAGCACTGCCTCAGGTAAATTGCAGAGGGAAAGACAGAGAGTAAGAAGCACATCCCCATGCTTTTGAGATCTGCTTCTTATAAAAATGCATTATTGCAGAAAGTTTTGATGCATCTACTCCATGAATTTGTACACAATTACAGAAATGAGACTGTTCTCAGCAGATACTAACAATCCTCATTCCTGTTGCCAACAACCACTAAGATTTTTATCTAAGGACATAATTTACTAAATATACTAAACTTGGCAAATGGATTTGACAAATGACAGGAATTCTGAACTGCACCCAAGCCACACTGAGGAATGGATAAAACAGCCAAGTCAATACAATCATAACATTTCCTTAAACTACAGGAGTACTTTCTGTAAGACCACAAATTAATTGCCTCAACTGCAAGTTCAAGAATGTAACACTAGGTAAGGTTTTGACCAGTATTTCATGCGTTTTATTTCTACTAGAATAATTGCCTGATAAACAACTCTGCAATACACATGACGTGGATAAGACCCTGCTCCACTCAAGTATCTTTGGCTGGTGTTACAGTCTGGAGTTGCTACTGTATGTATTACTACCACTAAAAGAACACACTGAATTCTGCTGATTTTGTATTGGCCAGCGATGAGATGATATTTCACAATTAAGTTGTTAGGGCAAGCACAATGAGTTTCTGATCTCTGAAGCAGGATATCTGCATTCAAGTAGCAGCACTAGTTCCAGACAGCCTTTAAGAAAGTGGACTCAGTGGTTAAACATAGATTCCCAGACCAAAGGTACTGCAAAAGAAAAATAGAACTGAGAGGGAGTACAAGACGAGATATCTGGAGCACATGCATGGAAGTCTGAGTGCTGCCAGCACTAACAACCTTGCAAGTCATGTTCAGGGTGAGGAAGCACACTAGCTTAGCATCAGATACGCTCCCCGAAAAAAATTCAAATAACGTTGACACTTCTGTCATCTTCCAATGAAAAATGGCTCAAAGTATTTAATTAATAACAGTAACAAAAAAGTGGTGGATTAATACAGAGGAGATAAATGGGAACATGTTGGTATAGCACACAAGAAAAAACACTTGTCTGTGCCACATACGACTATAGTAATGGTAGCAAAAAGAGCTCAAAATCAAAAAAACTCAAAAATCATGTTATCCTTAAAAAATGGTACTTACATACATAGCAGTAGTACAACTCATGTTTCTATGAGTGACAAGTGCATTATTTTAGTGTTTTTTAAAGCACCTTAACCACCTATAATTACACTTGGTATTATTCAGCCCTAGAAAGGGAAATAGAATAAAATCATAAATCTTTGCCAAAGTAACTCAGAAAACAGAGGAGTCTTACCTTAGTTAAAGCTGAGGGAAAAAAGAAGTTGTCACGTGTGCAGCAGTGATGACTGGATTAGAGAAAACTCAGACTAAATGCCAGCCGGGCTTGCCCTTTTTCTGGGGCTTTTCAGCACACAGTCCAAACGTCTCCTTTCTAATTCAAATTCCACACGTGTGGAAGACAGAGATTAACAACAGTCACACAGAAGCTGTTTTCATCTTCTGCACCCGGACGCAAAGGGCATTCTTAAAGAAGAATGCCCATAAAAAATGTAATTTTTTTAAAACTAAATGAAAATGTGCACCATTTTTTCTAGACTATACAGGCATTCTCCATTTTTCCGGACAGTGTCCCTTAATTCCAGACAGTCCAGAAGAATTTTGGACAGTTGGCAACCCTAGTGTGTGTGTGCGTGTGTGTGTCTGTGTGTGTGTGTGTGTGTGTGTGTGTGTGTGTGTGTGTGTGTGTGTGTGTGTGTGTGTGTGTGTGTGTGTGTGTGTGTGTGTGTGTGTGTGTGTGTGTGTGTGTGTGTGTGTGTGTGCGTGAAAATGTGAAAATCAAATCTCAAAGAGGGTGTGGATCAACTACTGGGAACAGGGACACCAAGCATTAATTTCTTCAGGGTCAGCATGGAGTCTTATTTTGGGCCTGGAGAAAAAGTCCAGCCCCAGGACTGGAGTGTGCTTCCTGTGTGCTGTTATAGGAAATTGTGCTTGGTGCAGAGAGTTGCATCTTAAAATACTGTGTGTATCTTTTTGTTCTAAGTGAATGTTACCTACCAGTATCAGTGGTGAGAATTGAGGTTCCTTGATTACTGGCCCAGAGGAGGAACATCACATATTGGTGAGCATTGGTGTGGATATTAATTGCACTTCTGTAGCCTGTAAGCAGTTCTTACTAAAGGTGTGTGTACTCTCAGCAGCCACGGTGTAAACGTACAAAGTTTCATTTATCACAACAGTTTTATTTATTTTTATCAGGGAAAGCAGGCAAAGATATCAGCAGAGGATTATGGCAAGCTGACAGTGAACCAGTTGGCCAAGGTGTGCAAATCCAAAAGACTGGTGCATTCCAACCTGACTAAAGAGGAAATGATTTCAGCCATAATCACAGATGCAGCACAGACCAGCAGCCAGGAGGACCATCTTTCTGGTGATGGAGATGTGCAGTCCTCAAAAACAGGACATTTCACCTTTTTGTCAGAGGATTTAAAAACCCATCCAGAGTTAAAGAAACTTGACTGGAGGCAAAACGCATGGAATTAGACTTGACAGAGTGACTGTGGCATCTGGAGGTCAAAGAAAATGAGAGACTGTAGCATTTGAAGGCCAAAGAAAATGAGAAGCAGGTTCAACATGAGAGGGACATGCTGACTCTTTGACAGGATCATGGAGGTAACGGGGAAAAGAATAATTGAATCCCAGAAGCAATAAATGTCAGTAAATTTCTTCCACAGTATGAAGAACATGATAATTTTGATAGTTTTATTAATATATTTGAAAGAATATGTAAAGAGTATAATGTTGACCAAGAGCCCTGGGTACAGTTCCTGACCCCCTTACTCCATGGTAAAGCTATAACCACAGTTTCTAAATTGTCTGATACTGATTGTTTAAATTATGACAAGGTTAAACAATGTTTATTTAAATGTTTTAAGTTAACATCTGAAGCTTACAGAAAAAGGTATGTGAGCATAGCTGTAAGGCAGGTAAGTGTATAAGATTATATTGCTGAGCTAAGCACTTATTTTCATAGGTGGGTGAGTGGGTGTCAGGTCACCATTTTTGAAAGACTGGCAGATCTTTTGGTGAGGGAACATACCCTTAGCACTTTGCATGAGGACATGAGAATCTGGTTGGCAGATTGGGAGTGTAACTCTGCAGATAAGCTGGGGAGAATTGAGGATCTCTAGTTAGCAAGCAGGGCATCACTGCAGAAGAAGGGGATACCCAGTGCTGCACATAGATATAAGGGAACCCATGGTGGGCAGCCTAAACCATCCCAACACAGTCCACCAGTAACAGGGGAAGCCAATACTTCAGTCACATGGCCAGGATCAAGATGTAGATGTTTTAAATGTAACCAGAGGGGCCATGTAGCATACAAATGTCTACTGGAGCAAGGTGGGGAAGAAAATGTGAGGGAGCCAGCAAGCAGTAATAACAGTATGCCAGTGGTAAGTTGTCTGGAGATAATAGGGGTACCAAACTATTATTGGAGTTTATATCCTATCTTGGTGGATGGAAAACAGGCCACTGCTAGAAGACACACAGCCTCCAACATAACCATTGTAAAGCCTGCAGTGGTTAAATGGTTTACTATCAGAATCTCCCAATATACTTGTGTGAGTGATTACTTACCTGACTTGAAATGTCATAAAATCCAAATGCCAAATGATCACAAAACCGAAAGTGGAAATTTCGACAACTCAGGAATGTCGATTTTACCGAAACTACCTGGACTTCCAGTTATGTCCTACAAATGTTTTGCAGGAGGGCAAGCCCTCCTGTACCCCACATGTGAGGGACTGCACCCCCCACAGTCCCAGCTACTTATATATACAAATTCTGAGATAGCACTACAGTGAAGGAAAGGGTAAATTTCCTGATCCTCACTGTAATGCAATCACCATTCAGAATGATAAATCCACAAGCGTGAATGCTAGTATGCATTCACTTTTGTGGATAAAATCATTTAAAAATCGAAGTTATGACACCTTGGAAGAGTGCCTTTTGATCTTCCAAGTTCACATAACTGTTTTCTGACATTTTGATGGCAAACCTCATTAAACAGGAGCAGTACTTGCTTGGGCAGTCCACTCCAGTCAGAGCTTTAGGAGGGACCCCCATTCCAAATACCTTTGGTCCAGGTTCACCTTGACTGGGAAGATGGAAAAGGAAGGAAGCAGGTAGGTGTGTTTGAGGATATCCCTGCTGATGTCTTGATAGGAAATGATTTTGATAATGCAGTACCACATGTGCATGCAGTTACATGCAGTCAGGCCTGGAGACAGGCATGTAAGTCTGGTAGCCTTGGGAGACCCAGACAGACCCCACACCTAAAGCTGGGGCTGGTGATGTAGCTATTTCAGGGGGGAGCTACCCTGTAGCAGTGAGCCTGAAGGTTGGCCACAGCTGTTGATAGGTACTGATGTTCCCTTGGACAGGGTGACTACAAGGGCAGAGGTGAGTGGCAGTACCCAGGCTGACAGTGAGGCACCACTCTCAGAAGATACCAGACTTCCTGTGGAAAGGGAGCTGGGAAGTGTCACAATACTAGAGTTGAGACAGGCTCAGCTCTCAGATCTTACATTACAAGGCTTGAGAGAGGTAGTTAAGGCAGCACCTGATTCTCAATAAAAAGGGGAGTCTGTATACTGGAAAAAATGGGTTACTGTATAGAGTGTGGACCCCTAAGGGAGGGCTAGCGGGTGAAGTAATACAGTAGTTGGTAGTGCCTAGAGTCTACCATCTGGCACTTCCAGCTGTAGCCAATGACATTTCTTTTGCAGGTTATATGGGCACAAAGTATACCAAGAGACATATTCTGCAGAATTTTTAGTGGCCTGGGAGTGCAAGTGATGTAACAGGATACTGCAGGACCTGTGAGCAGTGCCAAAAAGTAGGCAAGGCAGGACACAAAGTGAAAGATCCTTTGATGCCTTTGCCTGTGATTGAGGAGCCATTTCAAAGGGTTGCTATGGATTGTGGGGCCTCTGAGTACCCCAACTTCCACAGGGAAGATGTATATCCTGGTGGTAGTAGATTATGCTACTAGATAACCTGGGACAGTGACTCTGTCCTCCATCAAGGCAGAGACGGTGGCAATTGCTTTGTTAGAGATTTTCAGCAGGATAGATTTCCCGAGACAAATACTGACTGACAGAGGTGCCAATTTCATGACAGACCTACTGGCTTGTCTATGGAAGCACTATGGGGTGAAGCAACTAAAGACCACCCCCTAACACCCCCAGGCTAATGGTCTTGTGGAGAGGTTAAACTCTACACTAAAGACCATGCTATGAACATTTTCAGACCAGTTTAAGAGAGAGTGGGACAAATATTTGCCCCATCTGCTGTTTGCATACAGAGCGGTACCCCAGGAATCCACAGGTTTTTCACCCTTTGATTTGTTGTATGGGCACAGGGTGAGGTGGCCTTTAGATTTGATTTATGATGAGTGGGAGGGTGAGTGTGAATCCCACAAGGAGTCTGTCATAGCATATGTCCTAAACCTCAGGACAAGGCTTAGGGATGTCATGGGTTTGGCCCAGGAGAACCTGGCAGGAGCTCAACAGCAGAAAGAAATCTGTAAGACAGGAATGTTCGAACCAGAGATTATGCTGTGGGACAGCAGGTTATGGATCTCATCCCTGACAAACACAATAAGCTGCTGGCATCTTGGGAGGGACCCTTCAAAGTGGTAAGGAAGGTCAGTGATGTTAACTCATGGTAAACTTGCTAGGCAGGAGGCAGGGGCACCTATTGTACAATGTTAACATGATGAAGCCTTACCACGATAGGGAGGCCCTGGAGCTGAGTTTTTGCAGTGGGTGGCAGGAGGAGTCTGAGGGAGATCTATGTCTACATCGACCCAGCCATCAAAATGCCAAGTTATTAAGGTAGAACCTAAGGTTGCAGGCATGTGGTATAACAGTGCAGCACCATAGTGGGTTCAGCATTGCAGATGGGCTCTCAAGACAGGGTATGGGTTAATGTGTTCCTAGACAGGCTCCTGTCCCTCAAGACACTTTTCTCAGGGGTCACTTGAAAAACTAGCTTGAGTCTTCAAGGGGAGGGAATGTGATTATGTTAATTATTGCCAGCTATGCTAGGAGAAGTAGGGCAGTGGAAGTACAACATATGCCCTCATAGCTAGCTGGAGTTTTGTAAAGAATTCTATGTCATTTGTATATCAAACTGATTTCTACAGATGCTTGTGTTGAGCTGGTTGACACCCCCACAAGAGGTGCCAACATCCTGGATCTGATGCTTACCAATATGGGGGACCACATTAGCACCCTCACTGTCAGGTCTTCCCTGGTGACATCTGACCACAAACCAGTCTCATTTAAAGTAACTATCACACCTGCCCCCCCCCAGCAGCGACTAAAGTAAAAAACTTCTCTAAAGCAGATTATAACCTCTTACAGGATGGTATAAATAGCTTCTCTGCACCTCCCTCCTCAGATGAAACTGGCAACTATGCCGAGTTCTACACCAATGCTTTATACAAATACCTGTATAACTGCAATGACTCAGCCATACCTGATAGGACCAAAAGAAGCTCCTCAAGGAAGAGCAAACCTGCCTGTGACAACTGCCATTAAGAGACTTTATGATAAGTGGAAGAAATTTCTAAGAGTAAGAGGGGAGCACGCACTAAACTGGAAACACTCCCTCATCTGCTTAAACAAGTGAATAAGACTTCTTGTGAAGTCTTCCAAAGCAAACTGTGAATCCAAATTAGCTTCCTCAACTTAAGACAACCATAAGGTGTTCTTTATTTACATATGTAACCTAAAAGGAAAGGCCCAGATTTGTGCCAAAATGGTAGTTAATGATACCACATATACTGAGCTTGTGGACATAGCTAATCTGTTAGATGACAGGTTCTGTGAAATCTTCAATTCCTGGTCCCTGCCCCACGTACCCTTTGACATCCCTGTCACCTGTCCCCTACCTTGTATATTTAAAGAGCAGGTTGTTAACACCCTCTCTAAGGCCAAGAACACAGAATCTATGGGACTTGATAACATCCTATGCTGCATCCTACATGGGCTCCAACAAGAATTAGCAACATCATTGGGTACTCTTTTCAATCATAGTCTAGGCACTGGCTTCATCCCTGATGAATGGAAAATGCCGCCATTATTCCTTTGCACAAAGGTGGTGCTTTCACTGACCCTGGAAACTATAGAGCTATTAGCCTGACTAGCCTTATCTGCAAGGCCATGGAACAAACATCATGGACCTTATCAACAAAGATATAGGTACTCTCCAAACAACTGACCCTACTCAGTTTGGATTTGTCAAAGGGAGATCATGCTTGTTAAACCTGGTGGACTTCTTCGATACAGTCACCAAGGCCCTGGATGAGGGAAATCTGTGCATACAGCCTACCTAAATTTTTCCAAAGTATTTGACACTATCCCCCACTCAGGCATCATTAATAAACTCACCCAGCTAGGTATCAGCTCTTATATCATTAGATGGATCACTAACTGGCTCACTGATAGAACCCAAACCCATGTAGTCAAAATAGGGGACTCCACCTCCAACAGCAAACCTGTAACCAGTGATCTTCCACAGGGATCTGTCCTGGGAACTCTACTGTTTGGAATCTATTTCTCTGAAATACAAGCAAAAACTAAAGGTCTGTGGTTGACAAAGTTTGCTGACGACTGCAAACTGGGAGTGGTCATAGAATCTCCAAATGATGTCAACATCCTACAAGAGGGTCTTATGCAAACAAATGATTGATGCCTTAAACTCTATGCAAAAAAAATGCATTATCATCCCTTTTGGTAAGGGCAATGTTCCTGCTAACTACCACATCAATAGCAACACCTTAAGTATGCACTCAATGGTAAGAGATCCGGGCACACAGGTTGACAGCAACCTCACATTTGACAACCATGTCTCCACAGTGGTAAGAAGGGCATTCTATATTGCTCATCTCATAAGTAAGAGCATTGCCTCCAGAAAAAAAAAAGAAGTTATAACCTCCCTGTACTTTTCCCTCATCAGGCCAATTACAGTACAGTGGTACAGTGTACCTTTTGGTATGTAACTTTCCAAGCACCTGCAGACACTGGAGAGATCACAAAGGTTCTCACAAGGAAAATTCTAGGTCTTCAGCATCTGTCCTATGTGGATCATCTGAAATCACTGTCACTTTATTCTGTTTCATACAGACTACTTAGAGGTGATCACTGGCTTGCATACAAGACAATCTCTGACCTTGCTTTATTGGAAATGCTGCATCTCTTAACCTGGTATGTGACATTACTAGAATCTGCTTGAGGGACACATTTAATTCCCAGAGGTTACCACACCTTTGGAACAGACTCCCACTTCATGTCAAACAGAGCACGTCATTTGCTCTCTTTAAACACAATATGGATGATTGGATGGGTAACTGTAAATTTACCCTGGGAATTCCACCTGTGTTCCTCTTGGACAGGGGCAATAGGTGCTGATTGTGGAAATAAGGGTAGAACTTGGCTAGGCTTGTAAGGGCCCCAGGGCCATTAGCCTAGTAACTTCCTATGATCCTATGATCCTATGTATTTATAAAGCTGCTTATATTAAAAAATGCACCCCCACTGGGTCCTGCTGGACAGAAAAGAAATATACCTGTATGTCAGACTGTATTGTAACTGCTGAAATTAATATATGATGACAGAGGTTACTGGAAGAGAAAAGGTTAATCACAGTCCAGCTAACTTTGAAAAATAGTCTGAAATTGAATTACCTGAATTAGGACATAAAGATTATATCTTACAGTTCTGTTTGCAGCCAGAGACAACATGTCTGTGAAAACTAGGACTAGGAATCCTACTATATTGTCCTTAAAGATTAACTAATTGCTACACTGGAAGGGTGGAAGTTTTTGAAATGGTTTTATAGCTTCCAGATGCTATAACATGTCTTAGCAAAGCTCTGTGTTGGTGCATGGTAACACATATGTGCAAGATTCTGGCCCAGTTTCTATTAAAGAGGATAGTGTTGGGACCAGAAGTCAAGTGAACAGATGCATGTGATGTAATTTTGTAACCTAGCACTGAAATAATGTTTTAATACTAGATGAGACAGAAATCTCAGGGCAGTCTGTTTTTGAAACCGGACAAAGGAGGATCACTCACCCACTTAATCTTGCCTTGCTTTAGTAAGTAATCAGGGAATAGTAATTTCTTAGATCAGTCGGGAAAATATACTGAGATTAGTTAAGTACTGTTTTACTGTATCCATGTGAATCTATCCATTTGTGTTATTTTTAATATTTCTGTGATTGAAATTATGGTGTTTATTGAAAATATATATTTAGTATTTTCATGTTCTTTTATTATTTATTATTAAATATATTTAAACTTTTCATTGTGGCTGGTCTTTTAGAGAATAGTTTAACCTTTGAGAGCACTTATATTCATTTGGTGACACTGTGGCCACTTCTGAAAGTCTTGCTGCATTGGTCAGACACTAACATTTGTATCAGTATTAATTTTGCTCAATACAATTGAGTAGCCTTGTAAGATCCTTACAGTAGCTGGCTTTGGGGTGCTCTGGTGGCAGTATCTATCTTATACTCTGGGCAGAAGAGGCATAGCTGGTAAATCTGTGACAACCTTTCCCAGGTGTGTGTGTGTGTGTGTGTGTGTGTGTGTGTGTGTGTGTGTGTGTGTGTGTGTGTGTGTGTGTGTGTGTGTGTGTGTGAAAATCAAATCTCAAAGAGTGTGTATACCAGCTACCTAGGGGAGGGACACAGAGCACTAGTTTCACAGAGAGGGTGGTGGAGAACTTGGCTTGGAAAACTCAGCTGGGGACTCAACTCTACAGCTATGGTCAGTGTGGAGTCTTATTTGGAGCCTGCTGAGAGAGAGAGAGGTGCACCCAGCCCCAGGATGGGAGTGTGTTCCCTGTGTGCTCTTAAGGGAAATGTTGCATGATGCAGACAGCTGCATCTGGAAATACTGTATATCTATTTTTATCCCTAGTAAACATCCCTCACTGATGTCAATAGTGAGGATTGAGGCTCCTTAATTACTAGCCCAGAAAAGGGATATCACAGCCCTACACATATGTCTGATGACACCTCATGACTTACTAGTATCAGGAGGAGGGTGGACAACAGGCATCCTCTGAGACCCTCTACCAATCCTTTTGGGTGGCACCTTTCCCTCACAATGTCTACAGGGAAAATCATCCAGCTATGCAACTGTAATGACCATGCTATCCTGATCAACTGTGTCATCCTCAACTTGTCCTATATCAGAGGTATCTGCGTCATGGCTATGTGTAGGCATACTGACTGTGTAAAAAATATAGGCAAGGGATTTGGGATCCACAACCTCAGTGTCAGACTGACCCTTTGCACTCCCAGACTGTACCTCTTCATCACCACCATCATCATCAGTGGCTACCAATACTCTGACATCAGGTGGTAGTAGTTCCACAGTGCCACTGTCAGGATCACTTATGATAAGAAGCAATACACACAACAAAGAGAAATAGGGAATTACATTGATAAAAACTTTTTGTTATATGAAAGGTATGTTAAACTATAATACATGCTAAAGTGATATAAATATTACTCTCCATTAGACCTAAATCTACCTTATATGTGTGCTTACCATGTGCAGGTTGTCTTGCAGACTGCAATCCAGATGTCCCTGTATGTAAGGAAGGGAAAGGAAAGAAGGACGATATGTATCATAATGCAAATGAAACAAGAAACAGAGAAATCCCCTTTACATGTGCAGATTAAGAATGGTCTCATATAAAAATCAACTAACCAGTTGAATCCCCCCCCAAAGAAAATTCCTCCTCTATCTTTCTGTTACTGTGTTGTCTAACACACTTATCTCTGATTCTAGATATATCAGGCATTTATGCATCTCAACTGTCCAGATTTTTACAGAATGTCCAGATTTTTGCCTCATATTTTTGGCCTGTTCCTCATAAAATGTGTTGTTTTCTGACAAATCACTGGGATGAGGACTGATGTCACTAAATAATGACAAACATTTGAGTTTCAGACTTCAAATCCTTCAGAAAATGTATGCTAAAGCAAGTCCTGTCACTTTAGCAACTTTCTAAGTTTGTAAGAACAAAATTTACAATCTACCCCTATTTTTCAGCCTTTGTTCCCCCCAGTTTGTCAGGCTTTGATGACTGTATTGTTACTGGAGGTGATATGAAAGGTGGGTGGAGGGCTTGAGGGTCAAGTGGGGTGAAATATCATGAGTTTGGTTTTATTGGGGTTCAGTATTAGCTGTGCATTAGCTATCCAGGCTTCTGTTTCACTAAAGGACTTTTGTGTTACATCTTAGAGCTGTTGTATGGTTGCTGCTGCACATATAAATGTTTTATCATCTGCATATCGGATTACGGAGGCTTTGGAGGTGGCAGTGTTTTGGTCATTGGTGGATATACTGAAGAGTAGAGGTCCAAGTATGGAACCTTGTGGGATACCTAATGGGAGTGGAGTAGGGGAGATAGGTTATGTTACCATTTATCTGCTTGTTGGTGGCCGTTAGGTAACTTTGGAACCACGTAAAAGTGGATGGACTAAGGTTAAGGATGGATAGTACATTCAGGAGCTTATGGTGGAAAACAGTATCAAAGGCCTTGGACATATCTAGGAAGACTGATGACACTAAATTCCCTTCATTTCTAAGTTTGTTGATGGTGTTTGTAAAACTGAAAAGGGCAGTTGTGGTGCGATGATGGGGCCTAAAACTGTGTTGAGATATAGCAAGTAGACTGTTAGTGGTGAGATACTGTAGAAGCTGGGAATGTACTCATCACTCTAGTCGCTTAGGGAGTGGGGGGAGAATAGTAATTGGTCTATAGTTTGATACTTCATTTGAATTACCGCCTTTATGTAGGGGTAGTATGTGTGCAGTTTTCCAAATGGATGGGACATACTGTTGTGATTATTTTGCTACTTGTGTATCTCTGCTACCTTTAAACTAAAACAAAAAAGAAAAAAAAATCTTGCCTTTTTCCCACTTTCTGAAATTTGAGAAAGTTCAGTTACAGATTTGCTGTTCTGAACTGTTTGCAAGTTTCTTGGAGGCCAGTGCTTGCTTGGACTAAAGGGAAGTCTCTGTGTTCACCAGTGGCAGTGGTTAACACTGAACACCCTGCCTGTCCCTGTAGGAGTGGTTACTGCCTAGAAGCTGTAGTTTTATTGGCCATTTTGGGTCAATGCTAAACTCCTTGATCTCTGTCTCTTAAAACCCTGCTGCCTCGTGGTTTTGGCATCTTTCCGGGCTTGTTAGTTGTTGCTGAAGCACCTACCAAGGGGAGAAAACGCTGAGAGAAGAAAGGAGCCACTTTTGAGATTTTAAGTATTTTCTTCTGCTTTTTTGTTAAGAATTACCGCTTTGCTGCCTACTTTTCGGCATTTTCCAGCGTGCTAAAGTTTATATCTGTATTAGAAACAGTATTTAGAACACATCTAGAGCCTGTTTACTGCATTTCCTGTGTTGCACATAATTTAAAATCGTTTTTTTTCTCTAAAAACTGCATTTTACCTGACTTTGACCCAGCACTCAAGTGTGGGGTCATTTATTGCACTATTGTGATTATTTTGCTACTTGTGTATCTCTGCTACCTTTAAACTAAAACAAAAAAGAAAAAAAACAAAACAATCTTGCTTTTTTCCCACTTTCTGAAATTTAAGAAAGTTCAGTTACAGATTTGCTGTTCTGAACTGTTTGTAAGTTTCTTGGAGGCCAGTGCTTGCTTGGACTAAAGGGAAGTCTCTGTGTTCACCAGTGGCAGTGGTTAACGCTGAACAGCCTGCCTGTCCTTGTAGGAGTGGTTACTGCCTAAAAGCTGTAGTTTTATTGGCCATTTTGGGTCAATTCTAAACTCCTTGATCTCTATCTCTTAAAAGCCTGCAACCCTCTTTTAGCGTGGTCTTGCGCATAGAGCAGCGTCGGGCAGCGCCGCTTAAACAGGTTTAAAGTATTCCCGGCTCCACAAAGTCTGCTCTTCACTTTTTCCCTTAGAACTGCTCTACATCTCAAAATAAGCACACTATTTTCATTCTAAAGCCCTGCACTTGCTCGTCCAAGTAATCTCATAGGTAAACACTAATAAACTTAAGCACTACATCCTCTTATACTCCTTTTAAGCACTTGCTCCCTATTGGTTCTTTCTAATCAGTCAATAAGTAGTTCCCTATATTATTCAGGCATGTCCAAAGGTCAGTTTTGGGTTTACTCTCCAGTCCAGCTGGTGAATCTGGGAATCTTGAGGCAATGTTACAACTGCCTTATGTATGCAGACCACCCTCTCCTCCTCCCAACAAGCTCAAATATATGTGAGAGATGCAACTATATAGCCAAACTGGAGGCTAAGCTCTCTCAATCCAGTACTGGCACAGCCTGTCAGGAGGAGAAGGAAACCACACACACCACAAATCCAGTCTCACATAGACCTATTGCATCAGCAAACTAAACACATAAACACAAAAAAACATACACGGAGGCTCTAAATAAAAATCTGCCTAAGCAGCAGAGACCTCCAAAGCAGACATCCAAGCAACCCCTACCACAAAACAATACCCACATAGCACATAGCTCACAAAGGCAGTGTGCCACACAGTCACAGCCCTTAAGGCTAAACAACACACCTAATACACTTGTAATAGATGACTCTGTTGTCAGACACACTGACATCCCACTCACCAGGCTGAACAAGGAGAAGGTTACTGTAAGCTGCCTGTCAGGTGCCAGGATCCGCCACATGACACAAGCACTCAGGTCACTCCAAAGCAAGTACAAATATGACTCCATCATTGTCCATGCTGGTGTGAATGACCTGAGATGTACCTCCCTGGACTACATGAAAAAAGACACAGAGGAGCTCTTTGATCATGTAGCCCAGGCCGGTATGACCCTGACCTTGAGTAGCATCTTACCCTCACCAAGAATGATGCCACAGTATAAAGACAAAATGATCAATTTTAACAATTGGCTAAAGTTTTGGTGTCATTCAAAGGGGATCCAGTGTCTGTCAGCCTGGGATGACATGCTCGACAAGCCACTTTGCTTCGCTAGGGACGGCTTGCACCTGTCACCCCTGGGTTTTCGAATACTGGCAAAGGCTCTTGCCTCCCACATAGTGCCTTTTTTAGGCAAGGCTCAAAAGACAAACCCACCTCCATAGACAATACAAAGAAAAAAAAACTAAGGGTAATGCTGCTCAATGCCAGAAGTCTAAACCTCAAGATGCATGCACTCGAGACTCTCCTCAGTATGGAGAATATCGATATCTGTGCAGTAACAGAAACCTGGTTCAAGGCTCCCAAGAGCACCCCAGCACTAACAGGTTATACTTCATACCATGCTTTCCGGCCCCAAAACTCGGACCAAACCACAAAAGGAGGGGGAGTATCCATATTTATCAAAGATACCCACACCAACGGGTTAGTTGGAACTGCACGAAGCATCGGAGACCATCCATGTGCAACTAACAGTGGGCAAAACTGCCTTTCAGTTTGTAGCCTGCTACAGACCACCCTCCCAAACACAGGAACCTCACTCGGCTTTCCTGAGAACACTGGAGAATATGAAGGTCTCTCCAAACACCATTATAGTGGGTGACTTCAACTACCCAAACATTGATTGGGAAAACTACTGAAGCCCAAGCACCCTCGCCCAATGGTTCCTAGAATTTATAAACTCAAATGCTATGGAACAACTGGTCACCACTCCCACAAGAGGGGAAAACATATTGGATCTGGTTATCACCAACATGGGGTCTCTATGTTCCACACCAGAGGTATACCCCTCATTGGTAAGATCAGACCATAAACTAATCCCACTGGACATCCATATTCTGTCCCCACCCCTAGCCAAAGAAACCACAGTGAAGAACTTCTCAAAAGCAAACTTCACACTTCTCAAAACCGAGGTGGAATCCTTCAAAGCCTCCGGGCCAGTGGAAAATATGGCCCAAAATGCAGAATCCTTTACAAAAGCATTCTATGGACACCTACAGGAATGAATGGAGTATGCTATCCCAAATAAAACCAAGACTCACTCCTCCAAAGGCAGGAGACCTGTCTGGTGGACCCCGGCCATAAATAAGCTATACAACAGAAGGAGAAAGCTACTACATGATAGAGCAAAATCCCAAAAAGGGAAGGCGTCTCTGATCAGTACTAGCAAGAAACTACGATCCCTCATAAAATTATCTAAGGCCAGCTTCGAAAGAAAGATTGCACAAGACACTAAAGATAATCACAAGGCCTTCTTTAGTTATGTCAGAAACCTGGGAGGCAACTCCCAGATATGCTCTGAGTTAGTGCAAAATGACAAAAAATACACTGAACCCACAGACATTGCCAACATCCTGGCAGAAAGGTTCAGTGCAAACTTCTCCCCCCCCCCAAAAGAGCAAATGTCTATCCCAACAGAGTGTAGCCTTCCTGAGATCACAGATGCACAGGTGGGAGCTGCCCTCTCCAAAGCAAAAAACACAGCATCAATGGGACCAGACGGTGTCCCGGGCTACGTCTTACACGAGCTCCAAGAAGAACTAAACCCTCATATAAAGTCACTGTTCAATCTCAGCCTTACTACAGGATATGTACCCAAGGAATGGCGTACAGCAACAGTGGTCCCACTCCACAAAGGTGGTGCCACAACAGACCCCGGAAACTATCGCTCTATAAGTCTGACTAGCCTGGTCTGCAAAGCTATGGAGCATATCATCATGGAAATCATAAACAAAGACATTGGGAACCTCCAGACACTGGATCCTACCCAATTTGGCTTTGTTAAGGGCAGATCTTGCCTCTTGAACCTGGTCAACTTCTTTGAAACAGTTACCAAAGCCATAGATGAAGGGAAGGTAGTCCACACAGCCTACCTGGACCTCTCAAAAGCGTTCAACACAATACCCCACTCAGGCATCATAAATAAGCTCTCCAGGTTAAATATCAACCCCTATGTCACAAGATGGGCTGCAAACTGGCTCAGGGATAGAACCCACATGGTCAGAATAGCAGGTGCCATGTCAGACTCTAAACCAGTTACAAGTGGCGTCCCACAAGGCTCAGTCCTGGGACCTCTCTTGTTCGGTATATATTTCTCAGAGGTACAGGCAAACACAGGTGGACTATGGCTGACCAAGTTCACAGATGACTGCAAACTGGGTGCCATAATCGACTCTCCAGCTGACACAAGCATCCTCCAAAAGGGTCTCACAGAGACAGATAACTGGTGCCAGAGCCATGGCCTAAAGCTAAATGCCAAAAGGTGCATAGTCATCCCGTTTGGGAAAAACAAACTGCCCACAAATTACCACATAGGTGGTAATCCATTAAGTACTGAAGAAGTAATTAGGGACTTGGGGACCCAAGTAGATAGCAATCTCTCCTTTGACAATCACGTTGCCAAAGTGGTTAGAAAGACCTTCTACATAGCCCACCTTATCATGAAAGGATTCACATCTAGATCAAAGGAGGTCATCGTGCCCCTCTACTCATCACTCATTAGGCCCATAATAGAATACAATGCCCCATTTGGGATGTACCTTACCCGTCACCTGCAGCAACTGAAAAGACCCCAAACGTACCTCACCAAGAGGATCAAGGGGCCCAAACAGATGCCCTATGCAGCTCGGCTAAAGAAACTCCAGCTCTACTCAGTTGCATACCGCCTACTCAGAGGCGATCTGTGTCTGACATATAAAGCCATGTCCAACCCAGAATTAATGGACATGCTTCACCTCAGGAAATCTAAATCCCTTAGAGCTACACGCTCCAGGGACTTGAACCTCAGCACAGAAATAAATAGGACATGCTAGAGGGACAGATTCATATCCCAGAGGCTCCGCTCAATCTGGAACAAAATCCCAATCCATGTTAGGCAGAGCCCCTCGCTGACCCTCTTCAAGAGAAATCTTGACGAGTGTATGGGAGATCGTAGGTTTACCCCTGGGATCTCTTCTGTGTCCCTTCTTGACAGAGGTACAGTAAACTAACCTTAAAAGGGCTACCTTCTGTGACCTACTATATAGAGGCATAGTCAACTAATCTAAAAGGGTGGCGAAAGCCAAACACACTCTGGCTAGGCTTATAAATGCCTTAGGGCAGATAGCCTAGTATCAACCTATGAACCTATGAACTGTGTTATTTAAATGGGGACAAAGTAGTAATTCCTTGTGGTGTGATGAGCTAATGCTCATATATATATATATATATATATATATATATATATATATGTATGTGTGTGTTTGTGTGTGTGTGTGTATATATATATATATATATATATATATATATATATATATATATATATATATATATTTATATATATATATATATATATATATATATATATATATATATATATATATATATATATATATATATATATATCTAGATAGATAGATAGATATATATGGATGGGTCTACCTGATAACACCGACACGCCAAAACTTCACATGCCCAACAAACCACAATCCCGACAATCAACAAAATAAATACCTTTCTCGGAAAACACACACACAACACAAGCACACCAAAAACCTTACAAACCTACACTAAACCTTGCATACACAACTATCTATGCACTAACCTTAACCCAAACCCTAACCCTAAGGTCCATCACTATCGCACACTTACCTTACCCTCACCCTAACCCTAACTCACTTAATCCACCCCAACCCTTAAATCTATCACTATCGCACACTTACCTTACCTGCACCCTAACCCTAACTCACTTAATCCGCCCCTAACCCTCAAGTCCGTCACTACTGCACACTTACCTTACTCACACCCTAACCCTAACTCACTTAACCCGACCCTAAACCTAAAGTCCATCACTATCGCACACTTACCTGACCCGCACCCTACCCTAACATCCGTCACTATCACACACTTACCTTACCCACACTCTGACCCTAACATCCGTCCCTATCACACACTTACCTTAACATGTCAGTGTTCTCAGCGTCAGGATTCTCAACTTTCGATCATCTCCATTATCGATCTTTCGGTGTCAGTGTTCTTTTTGTCTGCGTTGTGTACTTTCGGCGTTTTCAGGTAGACCTATATATATATATATATATATATATATATATATATATAGATATATAGATATATATATATATATATATATATATATATATATATATACACAGTTAGATTTTGAACTACTTTCAAGGGTTCTAATCCAGGCATTAGCCAAGTATTACTAACTGTTTTTGGTACACTATTTTGTGTGTAACTGTTGGCTACATATTGTTGTGAGCCACCATTGTCCTTCTTCTTGCATAAGCTAGTTTGTCCCTGCCTCCATCTTACACAGTGTATCTTCTCCCTTCTGTGTCGTTATTCTTCTACCCCTGCCTTTGTGCAATGTCTGGCGCTGGGCACTAACTGCAGCTAAAGATAAATGGAAGTACACAGCTTATAGCACTGTCTTGTGAGCTTTGCATTCACCACGTTACTCTGGAGCTCTTCACACTGCTGTGCTTGGCTATGTTTATTCAGTTTAATATACTTTTCACAAGCTGAAACACTGAATGTGCAGACTGCAGTTGTCAAGAGGGTAATGAAGATAAATACAATATTCTCGTTTTCTGAAATCTGCTGTCATATGTCAACATTCTGAAGTATGACTTCCTGCATGGTGTTCTTGGATAATACTCAGGTATTTTTTTCTCCTGTAATGCTCTAAAGGTTCGAATTCTTAGAAAAAAATGTTTTTCAATGTTTTGTATGATTCCTGTGGCTGTAAATGTTTGCTATACCTTTCCTTAACACACCATTATCTTGTTGCTGTATTAATATGCCTGCTTCTTTTTGTGAAGAATGTCTTGTTCAGATCTTGCCTGACTAATTATGCTAATAAAGCAAACAGTAACACAACAGAAATATGAGCAGAAATGAAACATGCACTAATTTATGTCTGTATTCTGTATTCCCGTCACCAGCTGTCCAACTCTTTCCACCAATTCTGTATCAACTAATTATCCTCTATGATTCCAAAATGTTTCCAGAGACCATCCCTGGGATTAATAAAGCTTGCGCCAGGTGCAGGCATAGCGTCGGCATTCTAACAACAAATATGGCTACCGAGCGATTCAGGTATGAGCTGTTTCCACACGCACTACCTGCGTATGCTACGCTCACACAACTCCCCGGCCCTGTACGCTAATTACCCCATGTGCAGCAGTGTAGCATGGAAATGACGGTATGCAGTGATCCAGGAAGTGATGCAGGTGTAGTGTAAGCATGCAGAAATGTAAACCGTAGAAAACGGTTTACATTTTTGCAAACATAAAATCGGAGCCATGACAGCCGAGCAAACACATGTATTATATTGTTAATATATGCCAATGGCTAAATATATAGCCATTGGCATAAAAAAAATATACAAAATATAAAATTAACATTTAATATATATATAGTCGCACTATTGCGACGTGGAAGCGCAGGGCAGTGGTGCGCAAAGGGGATCGCAAGGAAAATATAAAAATATAGAATAAAACTGCAATGAAACACATATCACGATTTCCCCATAATAGTCAATAGCAGGCATGCTACACCATTCTATGGCGCAAGGGTTGTTAAGGGGCAGTGACAGTGTTATGTTCAGTAGCTAGGAATTAGTAGGCAATGCCATGCAAATGAGAGGAGTAATAGTGAATCACAGAATCCCCCGCTGGTGTAAGGATGCACCTCACAGTGTAGCATTATAACACCGAGGTGTGCTCTTGAGATAAAGATGACATCAAGAGAGGGGAGTGTTGCCATTGCTGTAAGCACATTAGAGCATTGCTAAACCAGTTTGCCCCTAGCTAGGCAAAGCTGCAGGATAGGGGTGTGTTGAACTGGCCATAACTATGCTTAGCTGCGAGTACACAAGGTAACCGAGTATGCATGTGAACGGAGATGAAAACGTGCATAAACCCGGTAAACGGGTTTGCGTGGCACGCACTGCAACTGAAGCAGGAAGGATATAGGAAAGAATAAGGAAATGCTGCAGCAGTGAAATTGGAGTACAAATGACTAATTAACCTAGGAGCCTACAGTGGGCCATAGACAACAGCTAACAAGGCTGCAAGCAGCTACCTGCAGAACAGGAAAGGGTAGGAGCTGTACTGCAAAGAAAACAGTAAAGTGTCAAAGCAGAACAAAGCTGATTTGTAGTATATCAGCTACAAGGCACATTTTGCCATGACTGGGTAGGGAAAGTACAAAACAAGAAAGATGGCAGGTGGATGCATGCCTGATAATGGGGGGGATCAAGGTTTAAAAGTGAATTAAAGGGCAACAGATTAATTAAGGCAGGCAAGCAAATATCCACAGTAAAGGCCCCACACTTGCAGTACTCATTGCAAAACCCATAATTAAGACACGCTGCAGCTGGAATAGCTCATACACACCCACTGACATCAGCAGCATCCATAGCACAATAGTATAAAGTGTGAAAGCACCTCACACACATTTGTGTATTCCCATACACTCTGCACCAGTGGTGTATACAGATGAGGAACTTTTACTATGTACATGTTAGGAGTTGCCATAGCTTAAATCCACCAGCATGTGTTGGAGACTGAAGGTGGTGTGGAGGATGATGCACATGACCACCTAAGGCACCAGAGGAGGAGGAGAGTGTTCAGACCCAGGGTAAAGTACCAGGGGCTACATAATCTGGAGATAGTAGAGTGTTACAGGGTGGACAGGGACATCCTACAGCAACTTGTAGAGCTGTGCCAGCCACGCCTCAGAGCCAGAACAAACAGAGGGGAACCCATCCCAGTGGATACGAAGGTATGTGTAAGCCTGAGAATACTAGCTACAGGTACCTTTCAAAGACCAACTGGGGATATCATGGGGATCTCACAGGCATCAGCATCCAGGGTACTACACCAGTTCCTGAATGCCATGTTACCACTTGCCAATGAGCACATATACTTCCCCCAAACGCAGGAGGAGTTGGCCAGCAATATGCGTCTCTTCCACCATGTGGCAGAATACCCAGAGGTACTGGGTGCAATAGACTGCATGCACATACACATCAAGTCACCACCCAATGAGCAGGGTAGGCGCTACATAAACCGCAAGGGATACCCCTCCATCAACTTCCAGGTTGTGTGCAATGCCCAGGGTATTATCATGGATGTGTGTGCTGGCAGCCCTGGAAGCTATCAAGACTCCCACATCTGGCATGCCTCACAGCTGTATCAGTTATTTGCCAGGGGGAACATCCCAAATGGCCACCTGGTGGGGGATGCTGGCTATGCACTGGAACTGTGGATGATGACTCCCATCAGAAATGCACACACACCCATGCAGGAACGCCATAATGAGGCACACATACAAACCAGAATCATCATAGAGCATGTGTTTGGGATGCTGAAATCATGGTTCCGTTGTTTGGACATATCTGGTGGAGCCTTGCAGTACTCTCCAGGCATGTGTGCCCACATCTTCATAGTATGTGCCATGCTACACAATATGGTCCTGTGGAAACAGCTGCAGCAGGGACAGAATGGTGAAGGCCCTCACAGCCCACCACCATTGCCAAGGGCCCCACAGGCACAAAGGTACTCAGACCATGAACACCCTGAGCCAGCCCCAGTAGGCAGACGGAGGTGTGCCCAGTATGCCCATGCCTTGGCAAAGAGGGACCGTATAGCACACACACTGACAGTGTAGGCACCTAGGGACTGACACCTTTCTCCACCTGCACACACAGTAAAAATGGATGGCACACACACAAGACTACCTGTAAATTGTTATGTATAGGCAGTCTACTGTGTGCATCCAACATTGGCAGCCCTCAACTATTGCACACACAATTGCCATTGGCATAAGGTAAGTCAACACCTGAACAGTAAATTAAGCTATCAGCATGTGCTGATACTGCATGTATAGATTCATAGGAAGGTACTTGGCCAACTGCCAGAGGCCATTCATAAGCCCAGCCAAAATGTGTCAGCTTTTGCCACCCCATTGATTCATTAACTGTCCCTCTGTGGAGCAGAACCAATGGCGGGATCCCTGGGGTGCATCTACTGTTCCCCATCCCCTCTTCAAGGTTTCTCTTGCAGAGTGTTAGTGAGGGGCTCTGTATAATGTAGTTAGGGATGTTGTTCCAAAGTATGGAGAGTGTCTGTGACAGGAATCTGTCCCTCCAGCATCTTCCAGTTATTGTTGTGGCAAGATTCAGCTCACTACATTGTGTGGCTCACTGTGACATGGATTCCCATAGGTGGAGCATATCCATTAAGCCTGAGTTCGACATGGCTGTGTTGGCCAGTGGAGATTATCTCTGGGTAAATGAGGTGCCATTGAATAAAGCAGGAGTTTATTCAGTCTGGCTGCATAGGCCGTATGTTAGAGGCCAGTATTCCCCTTGGTGAGGTACATTTGTGGACCTCCCAGCTGTTGGAAGTGTCTTCTGAGGTACATCCCAAATGGGTTCTTATACCCTATGATGGGACTGATGAGTGATGAGTAAAGGGGCACAATAACCCCATTATGTCTAGATGGGAATCCTTTAGTAATCAGATGGCCTACATAGAAGGATGTTCTAACTACTGTGGAGACATGATTGTCAAAGGGGAGATCACTACCTACCTTAGTCCCCAGATACCCCATTACCTTGTCTGTATTAAAGTGGCTGCCACTTATGTGTTAATATGTGGGTGCTTAGTATTCCACAATGGAATGACCATGCAGTTAGTGGCACTTGGCTGGAGACCATGATGTTGACACCCTGTGACGGTCTCTGTGAGGCCTCTTCAGGGATGTCTGTGTCAGTTGGACTATCATTCATGGCTCCCAGTTTGCAGTCATTGCCAAACATGGTCTGCCGTGGTCCACCTGTGTTTGCCTGTACCTCTGAGAAGTATATGCCAAACAGTAGGGCTCCCAAGACTGAGTCCTGTGGGACACCAGTCATGACTGGTCAAGAGTTGGACCTGGAGACCGCTAGTCATACCATGTGGGTTCTGTGTGTAAGCCCGTTGGCATCCCAACCTGTGATGTATGGGTGTATGTACAGGCTTGTGTGTTTATTAATAATACCTGAGTGGAGCATGGTGTCAAAAGCCTTGGCGAGGTCCAGGTAGTATGTGTGAACCACCTCCCCCATCATCTAATGTCTTGGTGACTGTATGTAAGACGTCAAACAGGTTCAGTAGGGATGAACTGCACTCAACCAAGCTGACCTGGGTTGGATCACATGTTCGGAGGTTACAAATGTCTTTGTTAATGAGTGCCATGAGGATACGATCCATACCATTGTAGACCAGGCTAGTCAGGCTTATGGGGTGGTAGTTATCATGGTCAGTTGTGATTCCACCTTGATGGAGTGGAATAACCATTGCCTCATGCCATTGTATGGGCATGTAGCCTGTGGAGAGGCTGAGGATGGAAAGCTTAATTAGGTAGGAGGTCAGGTTGTCTTGTACAGTTTGCAAGAGGCAGTCTAGGACAACATCTGCATCCACTGACACTGTGTTCTGCTGTTAGAGATGGCCATTTCCACCTGTGTGTCTCTGATGTGTGGGATACTGTACCTTTCAAGTAGTGTTGTGGGCTTTTAGGGGGTGAAGTATGCACTGAATGTATCTGCAATAATGTTGGCGATATCAGTAGGGTCAGCATATTTTGCGCTATATTTCGCTGGCGCAGTGCAAATCTGTGTGTCACCACTTAGATCCTTGACATAGCCAAAGAAGGCTTTGTGGTTATCTTTTGAATCCTTGCATATTCTCCTGCTAATGTTAGCCTTGGATGATGTCATGAGGGACCCTTGCATATTCTCCTGCTAATGTTAGCCTTGGATGATGTCATGAGGGACCTACATATCATACTAATAGTGGTCACGGATGTCTGCCCTTCGTGGGATTTGCTGTTTGTCTGGAACACTGTCCTACTTCTGTAGTATAGCCTGTTTATTGCAGAGGTCCACCAGACTGGTGTCCTTGTCTAGGAGGAGTGAGTCTTAGTTTACCAGTGATGGCACAATCCATACATCCGTGTAGGTGCTTATAGACTGCATTTGTAAATCTGTCTGTATCTTCAGCAGTGTTTTCCCCTAGCATGGGGGCTGTGAAACCCCCCACCCCTGTCACTAGTAGTGTAAATTTAGCTGTAGGAAAGGTATACACTGTGGTATCCGTGGGTGGGGGAGATGCTTGGGTGTGGAAACAGTGAATAGTTCATAGTCAGATCTAACCAGTGACCGGTTAACCTCCACTGTGGTGCACCTGTTGCCCATGTTGGGGATTACCATTTCTAGTATGTTTCCACCCCTCATTAGGGAGGTTACCACCTGAGGTGATAAATTCCAAGAAGTGCTGGGCCTAGAAGTGAGTAGTGGAGTAGGTTTCCCAGTTAATGGTATGGTAGTTGACACTGACCAATGCCAGGGTGTGCGTTAGGACTGTCATGTCCTCCACTGTCTCCAGGTAGGTGGAGTGGTGATCCTGGGTCATGGAGGGTGATCCATAGCAGGCCACAGTTTACATTGCAGTTGTGGCTGATGTAAGCTGCACATGGATGATCTCAGAGGTATCATGCTGCCCCACTAACCTGGAGGTGTAGGTATCCCTGATGAATATGGATACACCCCCTCCATGTCTGTGTCAGTCCATGTTCTGTGGCTGAAATGTGTGGTATGGGTTGTAGTCTGGTAGTGCTGGTGTGCTCTCAGGAGCCTTAAGACAGATCTCAGTTACTGCACATATGTTGATGTTGTCTATCGTAAGGAGTGCTGTGAATACATGCATGTTGTGATCACAACACCTGGTGTTGAGTAGCATAACCCTCATTGATTCTGCTATTGTGCTGTTTATGGAGCTGGTATTCACCTTTGTGACTCTCCTAAATAAGGCACCATGGGGGCGCCAACAGCCTTGGCCAGTATTCCAAAGCATAAGGCTGACGCATAGGCCGGTATGGTATTGTTGCATGCATGTTCCCCAATTGTGCATGTTTTTCATCTTTCCTGTAGGTAACCTACTGGTAAGCAATAGAAAGCCTTAAACTTATACAAGTCTTCTAGCTTCCAAGATAGACTTTTGGAGTGACTAAGTATCAGTGTTCTGTATGTTCTTGCTGTACTTAACTCTTTCCTGACTACATGGTGATTTCTCACTGTATATTGTGATCGGAAGGTCTGTTTATTCACATATTACGGCTGTGATGGCCTGCACTTTAGAGGTTCACAGATAGCCTACTATCTATCTGCCCAAGGGAAATTAGAAGTATAGCTACAGTGTGCTGGCTTTCTCTGCACCACTGATGAAGTAACTGAGCCTCTGTCAAGCATAGCCAATGAAGCAATTCCAGGCAGAGCTGCTGGAAGCAGTTGACGACTGGGGTTGTGGAGGGTGATAGGGGCACTTAGTAATCTAAAGAGGGCATGTTAATGTGACAATTCAACACCATTCAATTTCCCCAACAGGTCTCGCAGCTATTAAACTGGACAGGCTCCCCCAACCCCTGGCTGTATGGTTCTGGGACACATGATCCCAGGGGTGTATATTCTGTTACCCATCCACACAACAAGGTTTCCCTTGAAGTGTGTCAGTGAGGGGCTATGCCTAATGTAGTTAGGAATGTAATGTATTGTCTCACAGTACATTTGTTATATGTTGTTATTTCAAGAGTAAGTGAAGCTCAGTGGGTTTGGGGGACTCCATCCTTTGTTTAGCCTAGCTTACACATAGAAATCATCTAAATAGGAAATAGGTGGAAGCAATGGTAATGTCAACAGTGTAATGGTTATAGCATCTGCATAGTATCTGTGCATTCCAGGTCCCAATCCCGATAAAGGCAGGGATGTTTATCATGTTCAAAAGTATACCTTAACCACAGCTTGCATATATAGGTAGTAATCGTCTGTATAATAAACATTCGAAACACCCAATATAAACCCATGTGTGCTGGAGAGTACAGTCAACAGAGAATGTAATGTTATGTCAACACATAGTGAGATGTTACTTCACTGACATGTATATATTCTGAGTAGTTAGCGGATGTGGCCATATTTGCTCGCACAGGTTATATGTTACAAAGTTTAACTGTGTTTAACTGCTGCTATAATGTCACACAAACACTTTTAAACATGCTTACAACTGCTTAAATGAGCCTTATTCTGGAGTAAAAAACATTTGTAAAGCATCGCAGGTGTTTAACCCTGGACCAGGCACACTATAGTTATGGGACTTACCACTAAGCCATCTGAGGTGTATACATGTCTCACGGTCTTGAGACTACACCTTATACCATATGCATTCCACTGTAATGATCACAAATGGGACAGTCACTTTGTGTACATATGTACATTACATTGTAATGTACTGTAGTTTGTGAACCAACACATTCCAGTCTACATATGCATTCCTGTTACAAATTAATACGACATATATATATATATATATATATATATATATATATATATATATATACATGTCAGTGATGTCTGCACATATAGATATATAGATATATATATATATATATATATATATATATATATATATATATATATATATAATATACAGTTACATCAATAGCCATATATATAAACATCTATGAACACACTTTGTGACACAGAAACACTCCATAGGAATTGGAGTGTACACAAAACACATGCAGCTCTGGTATTATAACTATTAATATTAACCTAGCTCACCATATAAGGGATGGTTGTTGTATATGTGAAGATTGGGGTGGGGGAGGAATGATAGGAAATGAAATCATGCATCAAGGAGGGCCTGGGTTGGATGTTCAATAAGTGAACTGGAGGTGTATACATGGAGTATGGGGACAATATAAAAAGGACACAAAACAAGAACCTCTCATTCATAATACACCCTGTCATGTCACATTGCAACACCTAATTTCACAAACATATGAACATTAACATGTATCAGACATATGTACACCAACTGACTGTCACATTTATTTTCAGTAGTGAGGAATGCCTGTAGTAAAATGTATATTCTAAACACCATAACATTTGCACATATCTCAGATGCCTTAGTGGTAAAGTCAGTGACTGTGGTGTTCATGGTCCTGGGTTCAAGGGCTGTTAAGTTGTTTTGAGGGCCAGAATAAGGGCTGCTGGATGTAGGTGGATTAAAGCACTGTTAAGCAGTTGTAAGCGGGTTTCCATGGGTTTGTGCGATGGTAAGCGGTGCTGAAACACCGTAAACGAGAAGAGCTTCACAGGTTTAACCTTTGCTTAACATCGCACAGACCATGGGCAAACCTGCTTACAACCGCTTAAATGTGCATTATTCACACTTTCCCTACCAGTGCCTAATAACACCTTCTCGGATTAGAACCCCCAACCATCTACTCCATCCTCAGAGTAACCTAACACTAAGCTACCTGGGATGTATCGATCCCAGTTGTGTATGCAGACAGGTTAAAACACAAAAGGGATGAATGTGTTGAAATAGGAACACCCGCCACGTACCCAATGAAAAGTGTATGCTCATATATATATATATATATATATATATATATATATATATATATATATATAAATAGAGAGAGAGATATATACAGAGACATGTCGATACAGGTCTACATATATATGTAGATATATAGATAGGTTAAAAACATCTACACATCTATGGAGGTACAGATAAACGTATGCAATAATATATATATATATATCTATATACATACACACACACACACATATATATGTATGTATACATATATATGTATATATATATATATATATATATATATATATATATATATATACACACACACACACACATACATACATGTGTGTAGACAGTATCCAAAGTGTTCATATCTGAGTATAACATGGACCATAGCAATCACACATTCTGCCCCCCCAAACAATGTGAACATAACATATGAAGAGTATATGCCAAAACACTATTACAAATATAGCAAAACCAATGCAGAAAAGCAAACAGACGGAGGCAAGAACCAGCGTGTAAAAAATGTAGTAAATCCCAAAGTCCAAAGGCATACACGCTGTTCAACAGGCTATAAAACGCTAGGTATCTGACAGTCACAATACAATCTCCACGAACCAAAGATGAATCTTCTTGATATGAGATAAAACTTTTAATGAAAAAGAACACAGTGAGCGCTTTCGCCAATAGGCTTCATCAGACTTATAACAATTCACAGTTTTACAAACATTTAAATAGTCTCATATAAAATTTGATTGGTTGCTCACAATGGCTAATGATCTATGCCATTATTTAAAGTGCTCAGTGCATAAAAATACTCACAAAATATATATACTAAATTTAAAAATGAGGTATATATCAAAATATACACTCTTATTCACCTATCTAAAACAATAACACGTTCCCATACACGTATCTAAAAAACAAGTTAAAGCAAAAAACTCGAAAACATCTCACATATATACATTTGCGGACAAAAGAAGAAACATTCTTATTGCATCAAGTCCATCACGGACTAGTACAAACTGTTATTATAATGATATTAAAACAACGGGGCAGAGCCTTCTTAGGAAAAAAGGGGGGGGGGGATAGAGTGCTAGATCCTTTGGACTTTGGGACTATTACAAATATGTTCTATGGACACAGTCGCCAACACAACTGCAATGACTGCAAATATCCATGATAGAAATACACAGACAGCTTTCATTTTGCAAAACTTTATTACATTCTGATGTATTGCCCAAAGGACTCAAGGACTAACAGTACCTGCATGCTATACAGGAAGCATTTAACAGTGCTTAATGAATCAGCCTGCAATTACCATAGTATTAGTCCACTAAGGGATAGGTGTTCACATAGGGAAAGAACACCTACACACATATAGACATTGTATAAAAGGGGTTCCTACACACCTGCATCTGCTATGTACACCCACCAACATCTACCCCACAACCAAAATAATTACATCAATACATACTGTCATACCATAACCAATTATTCAACTACTGTACAACATCTGCTGAAACCTTAACATACTTGGACACAGACACACTAACATGGCCCTATGTGAAATAGTTGCTGTTATACAACTGAACAGCTGCTGATGTAACAGGGTTTGTATGAATTAATCCCGTTTCAGAGGGTTGAAAGGTTTGTACACCAGGAAGTGTTACCAAGTACTGATTATCAGCACAGTATGATACACATTTACACCAAACTAAAGATGTCTGGTGAGCACACTGTAAACCCCCTAACATTATATGCATAGCCATACAGCCATGAGCTGGTCAAACATCCTGGCCAGACTGAAACATATGCAGAAGTATTAGGTACAGACAAACCCTACACAAGTAGCAATGTTCAGAAATATAACAGCAGTACTCACATTTAAACCAAATCCTCTAGGCATTACACACAATATATTACTGTTCATCTCCATACAGCTGTTGCAATAGATTCCAAACAACACTTCCAGGCTGTCTTCCTCATAAGTAAGGCAAAGGGACAACGCCCAAGTGGAGTACTCAATTATACTCCACTTTTGCCATGGTATTGGCTAAGGCAGTAGCAGCATAGCTGATGTGCACGTAATTAGCTACTTAGGAACACCAATTGGTTATCAGGATAGCACATGCTACTGATCTGTAACTATAAAAAGGTTGCCTTGTCACGCATTCCAACCATCTGTATCTACCTGTAGGACAGTACAAAACACTGAAAGACGAACCAAAAATGAGTATTATACTAGTCAATAACACCTCCACTTACTAAGAAGGTATGTATAACATGTAGTATGTCTGTGTATGTAGTACCTGTTCTGTAAGAATTACAGTGTAATCAATGCATATAGTGGAAATAGCTATATTGTAGCGATGTATTGTTGAGCAGTAGTAATGCTTGTAGTATTCCATGTGTGTACTGCTGTAGGTCACAAGGCAAACTCCACATATACCACAAGGGATGATATGGGCTTGGAACTCACCATTTCGCTTCTAGCCACTGTCAGTGTCAGGACTGGTCCAACAAGTATGTGCTATAACAGGGGATAGTATATGTCGATATATTGTAACAATCGACATATGTATGGGTGTATAAGTAAGATGAACATGTCAAAGGTGGGCTTACCATGCAAATATGGTGTGCATTGTGGGATATTGTGCCAATAACTGTGTAATGTACAGTATTTTAGGCAGATCTGTATTCCATTCTACATAGCATTTCTGTTATGTTATGCAAACAGTAGTTATGTCTGTTGGCGATTACAATACTCAATAACAGGATACATATCATTTGTATTCATCTGACAGTTTAGCAGCATGATAGCAAAGATAATTGGAAGAGCTAGGTAACTATCCATGCACATAACACATGTAATATCCACCTCTCTAGTATCGTTTGCAAGCAATAACAGCTGTGCATGTGTACATGTTATGCAAATGTGTAGTGACCCTTGTTACAGGGCTGGACCTCTCTAGTATTTGCAAGCAATAACAGCTGTGCATGTGTACATGTTATGCAAATGTGCAGTGACCCTTGTTACAGGGCTGGACCTCTCTAGTATTGTTTGCAAGCAATAACAGCTGTGCATGTGTACATGTTATGCAAATGTGTAGTGACCCTTGTTACAGGGCTGGACCTCTCTAGTATCGTTTGCAAGCAATAACAGCTGTGCATGTGTACATGTTATGCAAATGTGTAGTGACCCTTGTTACAGGGCTGGACCTCTCTAGTATTGTTTGCAAGCAATAACAGCTGTGCATGTGTACATGTTATGCAAATGTGTAGTGACCCTTGTTACAGGGCTGGTCCTCTCTAGTATCGTTTGCAAGCAATAACAGCTGTGCATGTGTACCTGTTATGCAAATGTGTAGTGACCCTTGTTACAGGGCTAGACCTCTCTAGTATCGTTTGCAAGCAATAAAGTACAGTTTTGTACCTACCATAAATGTAGATGTTCGAGTGCTAATACAGCTGCAGTCATAACAGATGGGTTCTCCTGCCGTCAGGCGGGTCCTTGGTCGGCCGAATTCCAAAGTCTAGGTCCGGCGTTGGTTGTCGTCGCTTCTTCCCTGACGTCAGTGCAACAGGGGTATAAAGGAACCAGCCAACACCATTTTCTTCAGTTTTTCTTGCCCCAGATGTCAGGTGCCCCCAGAAGGAAGGCAATACATAAATTTGTGTAATAAAGCAATGCAATATAATCAAAATACAGTAGTTGCAAGCAAATACACCATAAATGAATACCCCAATCAGGTTGTATGAGGAGGTGTTAGCCAATAAGCCTGTCCCAAGAGGGGAAGGAGGGAGGGAAACCTGGACTGCAGCTGTATTAGCACTTGAACATCTACATTTATGGTAGGTACAAAACTGTACTATGTTAATCGTGCATACAGCTGCAGTGATAACAGATGGGTAGAATCCCAAAGCTAAGAAAGGGGTGGTAGGCACTAGGTGGAACTAGGAGGAGCCAGGATGCCCTGCAAGACTGCAGTGGCAAAGCCAGCTCTAGTTTTGGAGTATAATGGTAGGTGGTAGTGCTTGGAGAAGGTATGCACAGAACTCCAAGTGGCTGCTTCCAAAATATCTTTGGTAGGAACTCCTCTGAGGAAAACTGCAGAGGTAGCTGTGGCCCTTGTGGAGTGAGATCTGATGCCTGTAGGTACAGTTTTGCCATGAAAAGAATAGCAAAAATGTATGCAGTGGGCTATCCATTTTGAGATTGTCTGTTTGGAAATTGGCTTTCCTTGAGCTCCTATAGCACAGGACACGAAGAGCTGTTCTGATTTTCTGAAAGGCTTTGTTCTGTCCAAATAATAACACAGTTGTCTGTGGATGTCCAAGGAATGTAGTAATCTCTCCCCTTTGTTTTGAGGATTAGGATAAAAGGTAGGTAAGTGTATGGCCTGATTCAAAGCTACCCTGGATACCACTTTAGGCATAAAGGACGGGTTGGTTCGTAAGGAAACTCTGTCATGATGGAAGATGATAAAAGGCTGCACAGCCATGAGAGCTTGTAGTTCTGAAACTCTACGAGCTGAGGTGATAGCCAAAAGGAAAGCTGTTTTCCATGACAAATATTGCAAATCTGATGAGGCAGCTGGCTCAAAGGGAGGCAAGGTCAGTTTTTCCAGAATGAAATTGAGATCCCAAGCAGGTATTGGTTGTTTCCTTGGGGGTCTTAGATTCTTAGACACTCTGAGGAACTGTCTTAAGAGAGGGTGAGAGAATAAGGGTGGATCAGTGTTGTATTCTGCAGAAATGGCTGAGACATGGATTTTGATGGAGGAGAATGAAAGTCCACTGCTTAGCAGCTCAGCTAGATACTGTAGTATTTGAGGTAAATTCAGTTTTCCAGGATCCTGGCCCTTTTTCTCATTCCAGACACAAAACCGTTTCCATTTTGCGGAGTAAGCTTTTATAGTTGATGGCCTTCTGGCCTCCAAAATGACATGCTGCACCTCCTTGGAGAGTAGGGTCTGTTGTGATGCTAAGGAATCTTCCATGCTAGATTGAGTGTTTTAGCTGGCTGTGAAGAGTTTTGAAGCTGTGCTGAGTCAGGAGAAGAGGCATTAGAGGCAGGGTCCATGGTGGGGAGTGCGTCAGGCTCCTCAGGAGTGGGTACCAGTGTTGTCTTGGCCAGTCTGGAGCAATGAGAATCATCTTTGGTCTGTCTGCTCTGGTTTTCAATAGAACTTTGGGCAGCAGAGGAAGAGGTGGGAAGGCATAAACTGTCATTGATGTCCAACTGAAAGAGAGAGTGTCCACTCTCCAGGCCTTTGGATGGAAAATCCTTGAGCAGAATTTTGTCAATTGGTGATTTTTGTGGGAGGCAAAGAGATCTATGTCTGGCCTTCCCCATGCTTGGATTATCTCTGTAAAAACTTTTGGATGTAACTTCCATTCATGTGGATCTGTCATATTTCTGCTTAGGTTGTCTGCCAGCGTGTTTTCCTTGCCTGGCAAGTACTGTGCTTGTAGTTCAATTTGTAAGTCCATGGCCATGTTCTAAAGTGACATGGCCAGTCTGCATAGGGGGTATGAATGTGTTCCTCCCTGTTTGTTTATGTACCACATTACTGTGGTGTTGTCCGTTCTTATCAATAGTTGACCTGGTTGCAGAAGGTCTTTGAAAGCTATAATAGCATTTATTACTGCTAGCATTTCCTTTTGATTGATGTGAAGGTGCTTTTCTTTTTGGGACCATTTGCCCTGAATGCACCAATCTGTCATGTGCACCCCCCAGGCATAGTCCGAGGCGTCTGTTGTGATGACTTGATTTGCTTGAGGCTTGCTGAATGGAAGACCTGTGTTTGTTTGGCATGCTTGAGCCCACCACAGAAATTCCTTTTGTAGACATGGAATTAGTGGTATTATTGTTTCCAAACTGTGGCTGTGTTGAGACCATAGGTTTTTCAGGTACCATTGAAGTTTCCTCATATGCAGCTTTGCACATGGGATTAGTAAGATGCAAGATGCCATGAATCCCAGAGCCTGCAGGATTTTCCTTGCAGTCAGCCTGGTGCAAGTTGCTAGTGCTCTGAAGTATTGAGTTAGTTGCCCCTGCTTCTCTGGCATGAGATAGGCCATCTGGGTGTTTGTGTCCAAGTTGGCACCCAGGAAAATTATCTTCCGAGAGGGTATTAGCCTTGATTTCTTTTTGTTGACTGTGTATCCCAGAGAGTTCAACAACATTATTACATAAGCCAGATGTTTCAGAAGAATGTGCTTGCTGTCCGCTTGGATCAGGCAGTCGTCCAAATAGGGGTATATTTGTATCCCTTGAAGTCTGCAGTAGGCAATTACTGATGCCAGGCATTTTGTGAATACTCTGGGTGCAGTAGATAAGCCAAAGGGCAATGCAGAGAATTGATAATGGGTTGAACCTGCAAGAAATCTGAGGTATCTTCTGCAATTTTGTCTGATTGGGACATGCAGGTATGCCTCCTTGAGGTCCAATGTTACCAGCCAAGACTCCTTGCCCAGCATGGGAAGAAGCTGCTGTAGAGTGAGCATCTTGATTTTTGGTACGAGTAGAAATGTGTTTAGGATGGATAGGTCCAAAATAGGTCTCCAATCTTTTCCCTTCCTTGGTACCAGGAATAGTCTGGAATAAAAACCTTGACCTTGTTCGTGCGTAGGTACCTCTTGAATAGCTTTCATGTCTATGAGATCTGTAATTTGCCTTTGTGCCTCTGCCCTTTGATTGTGTGGCAGATTTGGCATGCCTCTCATTTTTGGAAGGGTGTGAAAATGGAATCTGTAGCCTCTGTTTATAATGTCCAGGATCCATTTGTCTTTTGTGACAATATGCCAATTTTTTGAAAATAATGCCAGTTTTCCTCCTAAGGGGGCTGCCATTTGAGTCTTGCTTGGCATGCAAAGGGGAAAGTCATTGGGCTTGCTTTCTGAATGATTGCGAGTTATCCTCACCACCTCTTTGTGTAGGAGCTTGCCATTGTCTGCCTCTAAACGGTCCTTGGGATTGTCCTCTGCCCCTCGGGCGCTTGTATCTACCTCTTTGGGGTCTATCCATGGCTGGAAAGGACCAATTTTTGGAAGGCCAATTTCTACTGAAACGTGGGGGTTGTACCTGTAGGAAATCTTTCACAGTTTGCATTGATTTAGCCTTTTCCTCCATTTTTCTTAATACCTCCTCAACATTAGCACCAAATAATACATCCTTTTGTAGAGGGGCATCTAGTAATTTAACTTTGATATGATCAGGCAAGGTTTGCTCCTTGAGCCAGGTACGTCTACGTATGACTGATCCTGTAACAGCAGCTCTACATGAGGCCTCTAGAGCATCAAAACCACATTGTAAGATATGCTTACCCACTTGTTCTGCACTATGCATCAAATCCTGCAACTCCTTCAAGTCTGGTTGTTCAGGTTGTGACATTTTACTTTTCAATTGTGATAACAAAAACTGTTGGTATTTTAGCATATGGAACTGACAGTTTAAGGCCCTCATGGTTAAGGTAGCCAAGGTATATACCTTTTTTCCCCACCTTTCTAAGGATCTGGAATCTCTCTCGGAAGGTAATGGATTTTAGCAGTGGAGGCCTTAATTCCCTTGGGGCCCTGTGAGATGGTTTCTGGGTCAGCAGCATGGCTTTTGTATAGAAATTGGTGTGAGTCAGGAACCCTGTAGTACCTGTCAGGCTTGACTGGGGCTGGAGGCAGAGAATCCGGGTTAAGGCAGGCCTCCGAGTAAACGTCATCTAGGATGTCCAAGACAGGAGGTATAGCCAGAGGCCTGTGCTGAGGTAGCAAGAGAAATTCCCTAAGCCTTTTCTTGGAATCTGAATAATCTTGGCCTTCCCAGTGGAAGTGTTCCCTTAAGGTATGCAAAGTTTCCCCAAATGAGTAATCCTCTGGGGGGATACAGAAGGAATGGATTCCTCTGCATCAGAGTCTTCAAAAGGGGAGTAAGAATGTTCCTGATCATCAGAGTGCTCTGAAATAATGGAGCCCTGATCAGAGGAGGGGGATTCTTCCTCCACTCTGGGCCTTTTGTCCGGTGGGGGTTGAGAACCCCTGATAAGAGTAATTAAATCCTCAGCCATTTTAAGCATCTGTTTTTTAGGCATGGGGCCTGGAGATGGGCCCTGTGTAGCTTGTCTCTTAGAATGCATGGCTGCTTTAGACTTAGTGAAAGCCTTGATGGAAAAAGAAGAGGAAGGTCTGAAAACACCTTGAGTGGAGGTAGACCTGTCCACATTTTGAGGTTCAACGCCAAGAGTGGCTTCGGTATCTGTAGTCGGGGTGTGGGCCGAGGAGCCTGCGACCTCGGGCACAGGAGACACCGCCAATGAAGTGTCGTCAGTAGTCAGGGGCTGCGTAGGTGCCTCGCTGCGAACCAGACCACGTGTAGTCGGCTTTGGCGTGGTGTTGGTAGAGGCCGCGGACCTCGTGTGTCGGTCCTTATCTTTGCGTTTTTTAGACAAAACTGGAGTCAGAGTATCTGACGACATAATATAGTTAAAATATTTTCCAAAATAATGCTGGGCGAACTCTGCCCGACGCTTAATGGTGCGTTTGTTGAATGTAGCACAAAAGCGACAGACTGAGACGTCGTGGTCTGGTCCTAAACAAGGTATACAGAGGGAATGGAAATCCTTATGCGGTATTTGCTTCCCACATGAAATACAATTATTAACTTTGTCTGACATCGGTCTGAGGCAAGAAAAGTTTCCCCAACGGGGTACTTAGCTTTCAAGGAGACTTCGGTTTCAAAATTTTTGTAATTTCAGGAGCTGGCCGACCGGCACTTGCGAACTGCTTCTGCTTCGGGCACCGCGCGGCAAGAAAGACTGAAGAAAATGGCGTTGGCTGGTTCCTTTAAACCCCTGTCGCACTGACATCAGGGAAGAAGTGACGACAACCGACGCCGGACCTAGACTTTGGAATTCAGCCGACCAAGGACCCGCCTGACGGCAGGAGAACCCATCTGTTATGACTGCAGCTATATGCACGATGAACATCAGCTGTGCATGTGTACATGTTATACAAATGTGTAGTAGCCCTTGTTACAGGGCTGGACCTCTCTAATATCATTTGCAAGCAATAACAGCTGTGCATGTGAACATGTTATGCAAATGTGTAGTGACCCTTGTTACAGGGCTGGACCTCTCTAGTATTGTTTGCAAGCAATAACAGCTGTGCATGTGTACATGTTATGCAAATGTGTAGTGACCCTTGTTACAGGGCTGGTCCTCTCTAGTATCGTTTGCAAGCAATAACAGCTGTGCATGTGTACCTGTTATGCAAATGTGTAGTGACCCTTGTTACAGGGCTGGACCTCTCTAGTATCATTTGCAAGCAATAACAGCTGTGCATGTGTACATGTTATGCAAATGTCTAGTGACCCTTGTTACAGGGCTGGGCCAAATTGCTATGTGCACACCTACATAGAGTGGATATTGAGAGAAGAGACACACTGGTTGAACTACCAGGTTTGTGTAGCCTAACCTCTCATTGCCAACCTAACAGCCACTTGCACATATTGTATGTAAGGTAGTGCACAGTACTGGTAATGAAACAGGTTTCATATCATCTTTAATTCCAGTGTAACATCTGCAGTAGGAGTGTAAGATGTAGGAGACAGTTACCCATGTGTAATAGCCACTTCATAGGTGATGGCTTACACTGTCTGATTATTTCCTGATCATGTTGATAGTGGCATCAGAGTCTATTGATACATGTTTGGAGAGTGGGTGTCTGTGCCCAACAGAGCTCATGTCCTGGTGGATATGTGAGTATATACCCAGAGAAGGAAACAGACCTGCAGACACTTGCATCATCTGTAATCAACTAACAGGATGTGATGTCCTCCTCAGAAGTGGATTGCTGCTAAAGGTAGCTACAATGTTTCCATAATAGCCAGTGTTGTCATGTCCATAACACAAATATTTACATCTGAGCATCATTGTCTAAAACATCTTCATAAGCAATAAGTAAACTAAATACAGTACTTGGTACTTGTAGTACTGAATGCTCATACAGGCATGTCCACTAGTCAGCTACTGGTGTTTACTAATATCAGCTTTGTGCATGTGGTCATCCTGGGGGAATGTAATCTCTATGCCATGTACACTGCCAAACCCACCTAACACCACGCCACACGCATTCTTTGGGATGCAGCTACAGGGGAAACTGGAAGGCAGCCCAGTATACAGCCATGACTTGACTGGACAGTCATGAGGTGTAGGTTAATACATGCATCTCATCATCACAACCAACACATACCCTTACCAGAACACAGTAAGGACACCCACACACACTACCAGAAATTTACACACATTCACAGACGCTTCTAAGTATCTGGCCAAACAAGTGACCTCCCAAGCTGGAAGATACAGACAATGAAATACACAAACTGTATGACATAGTTTGCATAATTGTGCCACACCTCAGAACACGTGGCTGGAAACATACCCAACAGTACTCATTTGTGAATGCAAACTCTAGCATTATGTTAAACACCAACCTATACGAGGGCATACATACTGTCAGCTGCCTGTCTGCCATGATTAGCCACATACCTATACACTCAGACCACCTTTTGAACTATAAACATGGCTCTGGCATATTCCATGTTGTTGTGCAGGACCTGTGATGCAGTAGCCTGGACTGCATGGAAACACATGTAGGAACTGTCAGGTCTTGTAGCCCATGTAGGTATGTCCCAAGGCCTGGGTAGCATTCTGCCATTGGCCAGAATGATACTACAGTACAGGGACAAAAGGATTGTATTCCACAATTGTCTAGTGTACTGGTACAAGTCAAAGGGTATCCAGTATCTGTCTGCCTGAGATAACATGGTTGAAAGACCGGATGATTTGCCAGACAGGGCCTGCACCTGTCACCCCTGGGAATCTGGATACAGCCTTGGACTCATGCTTCGCCTATAGTGCCTTCATCATGCACAGTTCAAGTGAAGGTCCACTGCTGTTACAGGGACAGCCAAGCAATAAACTGCAGGTCTCGCAACACAATGATACATGTCAGAAACACTATACAGACACACATATGTCAATCCCTAACATGGAGAACATATCTGTGCAGTGGCTGAGACATGTTTCAATGCTCTGGCTAGCACATCTGCATGACCATGTTATAACACATACCTCACCTCTTGCCCATTATCCTTTATTGGAACACACGGGCCGCAGGTGTGTCCATATTCCTGAAGGATATGTACACCCCCACGCTAGTTGCACTTGCATAACTTCAGATGCATTATGCTGAGCAACTACCTTTGTGCCAAAGTGGAATTCAAATTGCACCTTGTGACAGATCACCTACCATGCCGTGGATTTCCCAACTGTCATAATGTGCTGTAGTAGGGAAAATTAGGTCTGAGACAAAAAACCATAATAATGGCTACTCTCAACTATTCCATTATGAACTGGGAAGACTCCTCATGTACCAACACCTGCCCTCAATGCATGTTGAATTCCATCAACCCTAATGACCTGGATCACAGTAGTCACACAAACAGGGCTAACAGTATGTTACACATAGTCAGTCTCCATTGCCAATGTTATGTTTCCTAAGAGCAGAGTGGTGACTGTCATGGCACCCATGCAGACGGACAATGCATGTGCAAATGCTGAATCCTACACAACTGAACCTTAAGCAGTCACATACATGCAGTGATTGTGCCATTGAAACAGAACCAGGAGTCAACCCAACACAAACAAGTAGGCAAACTGGTGGTACCATGCTTTAAACTGTACCACAGAAGGTAGTAACTGTTGCAAGAGTGAACACACATGAGTGTAGGTGATCCCTGGTAGCCTCAGTAAGATGCAGATACACCATATAAAACCACACAAAGCTACTGTGAAACTAATCAGCCACATATTATGAGGCCAAGCACAGAGCATTCTATAGCTGTGTCATTAATCGTAATGGCAACGACAAGACCTGCCGTGCTGCACAGCACTATGGCATGGGAAGTACTGCACCTACAGAAATACCACCTGTTCATCCAGATAGGGTCTTGGAGAACCTAAGCCCATTCCCACCACCCCCTCCAACAGGTACACTTAGTAATATATCCATGTACACTACAGGGCCCCTGTAATAACAACTATGCAGGTACAAGCTGCACTCTCTAAAACCATACATACAGCTTTTATGGGACCTGTCAACATCCCAGGGTGTATCCTACACAAATGTAAGAACAATCAGCTATCCACATACACATCATGTTCAATCATAGCTCCATGTCAGGCTGTGTACACACACCGAATGGTGCATAGCAACAGTTATCACACCCCACAAAGGGAGAGACACCATTGATAATGGGAAATAGTGCATAACTACCCTGCTGAGTCTAGTCTGTAAGGCCATGAACCGTGATCAATGTATTTGATGTACTCGGTACAGATGTAGATGACAGTAAGGTTGATTCACACTGCATATCATGACCTTGCCAGGTCGTGGGACACCATCACCCATACTGTGTTCCAGCTACACTCAGTAAAATAGGTGTATATTCCTATGTCACAGGAGTGGTTGGCAACTGGACTGCTGGAAGAACCAACACTACAGAAGGTGTTTGACTAATACATGCACATCAAACCAGTGCCAGCCACAGTAATACAGGGTTCATTCCTGGTACTCCCTCTTTGTTATCTATACCACACAGACTAACACAGAAGGCATCAGCCTATTGATGTTTGCAAATGACTATGAACTAGGAGCAATAGTTGACTCAATGTGTGCTGCGTTCAACATACAGAAGGGCCTTTGTGTGTCAGATGTGTGGTGTGTGACGTATGGCCACAATCTGACAGCTAAGTATTGCATTGTCATCCCCTATGTTAAAAACCCTGTACCCATGAACTACCACCTAGGCAGTGGTCAATGTAATGGCAACTGTGTGTGTATGGGATGCAGCTGGACAGTAGTCTTTCCTTTGATAGTTACTTCACCACACCAGTCAGGTTGTCATATGTGGCACCTCTAATCATGACAGCATGCCATCCAGGAATATAGAGATAATTGCTCAGCCATACTCAACACTCATGTGACCCATAATAGATCACATATTTCTTTTAAGGGTTATTTCCCATGTGTAGATGGCCTACACTGCCCTTCCCAATCCCTAGCTGCACTATGTAGCATGCAGCCTACCTGAATAAAGCCATGTCCAACCCGGAGGTGTTGGACATACTACACTTAACACATCCTGAACCCAAATAAACACATACTTCATGGACATCCACCTTTCTAGTACAAGGATCACAGCATGCCTGACAGATCTCTGTCCCATACACTTAACATACTCTTGCCATACTATGCATCCCTGTCCAGTGAAGCTGCACATCACACCTCTCTGTGACATGGTGTGATGACCACATGCCAAATTGTGTTGACAATGACATCCGTTCATGTGGACAGCCATGTGTGCTACACCTAATGTATGTCTATTATATCTCTGTTACAGATGTTGCTCACCAGCACACATATATGTTCTTACAGCACACCAACATGTCAGCTTTGTGGCACATGGAGTAACTGCATGCACTTGTAATAGTAATGGCTAGTCCATCGGGGTTTGAACCCCTGTACTGGTAGGCGTGTGACAGACAATGCTTAGGTTTTAATCTCCAAGCCCTTCTCTGATGTACTTTGCCTCTGTCTGTCCCTCCCACACACTCTCTGGTAGATGTGGAGTTGTACACCTGCTCAGCAGCAGCTTGTGTTTTGTAAGTGATGGTCATGATCAGATGATGGCCTCTGCACCTATTGCAGTCCTCCTCTAGCTGATTGCATGTGGAACAGCTGTGGTGATGTTCCCATAGCCAATCACATGAAAACACAGTACAATATCTAGGAACATCATGTTGGTGTTTGCCCATGACAGTCGCTGTGAGTGGAACCTGGATCTGGTGTTTGGTAAACAGCATCACAGATGATATGAGGATATTCCTCAAACAACATACACAGTGGAAAATAGCCTAAATACAGGAGGGTGATGAGCCAGACATGACTACAGCATGTATGTGTAGCTATGCTTCATTGAGACTGCTGCCAGTTGAACAAGTTGTGTGTGGTAATGGCTATTCTGCATGTTTTAAAACTGACAAGACAGTGCACTGTTTGTGAGGGGAACCCCCATCTGTAGGGCCATCTGTGGACTGGTCAGTGTGTGGAACCATTTGTTTCCTGTGTTACTCACTGAACACACATCTGTGAACTGCAGAAGCATAGTGTGAGGATTGCAGTCAGTACAGAGTGATAATGATGAGAGTTACTGCCATCGCATCCCTGATTGGACATATGTCACATGAAACAGTGGTATGACAGTCACTGTCTGAGGTTCTCAATGACATGCCAATAATGGGCCACAGTTCATAGCTGCAGTCACAAGTCTTCTACACTTTGTACAGATGTCATGCAGTATATATGCATGTGTTGTGCTCCCTCTGCAAATGTATACCATCTGTTCTGTTGGGTTGATGGGCATATCTGTGCATGCTGTTATAAGTAATCCTGAATGCTGTTGACAATTACAAAGCCATATCTGTGTTAAAACTGCAACACCATAGGATATATGGGTTTGGGGGTCCCGGAAGAACCTCCTGTCCCACTTCAGTTGGCCATGGCAGCGGGCACCACCACATCTGGGGCCCAGCCTTTGACCTCCACCTCTGTTGGCTCTGCACCACCTTCTGGTGGAACCACCACTGAGGATGGGGCTTGACTCCCCTGGGAACAGATCCAGACAGGAACTTGTCCGCTGTCACACAGTCCTGGATGTGGTGCGTAGGGGGCTCAATAAGGGGTTTCGAGGCCAGATACACCTGCTGAAGGGCAGAGTGTCACATTTACAGAATGAGCTTGCCCCTCCTAGACAGCCCCCAGCACAGCCACCTTTGCAGCTGTTCGGTGCAGTGGTGGCTGCCCATGGCTGGGGACCTCCATCCCACTGTTTCCATCTGGGAGCTCATGGGCTTGTGACTGCTGAACACCCCTACCCGTCTAAGGTGTATCCCCCCACATGTGTCATATACTGACCCTGTATGCTGTCTTGTTTGCTTTCCTACCAAACCTATCCTCCACGAGCATACCTACTCTCCTTCCCCCACATCCCACTCTCACCCTACGGAAACAAAAAGCCAGTCAGTTCCTAGAACAACATTTGCCCCATACATAGCTGTCCATTTCACACAGGTGTCCACTGGACACATGAAACTTTTTAATATGCATCACAACATACTCCAGTTGTCCTCACCCCCTGTCTCTCAGGCACATGATCCTGGTATGCACATGACTCCTAAAGGTTCCAGGTACACGTGATGCAGACGACCCCATTATATACACAACACTACCAGTCCCTCTATGGTTACCCATTTACCTTTTTCATGATGATGATGTCGCACACATCATCATCATTATCATCATCTTCTTTCAGATGTTCACACCACAGCAGATCACCTGTTTCCATTTCCTCCTGTCCTCCGCATCTTGCTCTGTCACACCAACCACCTGCATGTCCTCTCTCATCACATCCATAAACCTTATCTTAGGCCTTCCTCTTTTCCTGTTACCTGGTAGCTTCATCCTTAGCATCTTTTTCCCAATATACTAAGCATACCTCCTCAGCACATGTCCAAACCAACGTAATCTTGCCTCTCGGGCTTTGCCTCCAAACCTTCCAACCTGGGCTGACCCTCTAATATACTTATTCCTAATCCTGCCCACCCTCGTCACACCTAGTGCAAATCTTAACATCTTTAATTCTGCCACATCCAGCTCAAATTCCTGCCTTTTTGTCAATGCCACTGTCTCCAACCCATATAACATAGCTGGTCTCACTACCCCCTTGTAGACCTTCCCTTTCACTCTTACTGGTACTCGTCTGTCACAAATCACTCCTGTCACTCTTCTCCACCCACTCCATCCTGCCTGTACTCTCTTCTTCACCTCTCTTCCACACTCACCGTTACTCTGAACTATTGACCCCAAGTATTTAAACTCATCCATCTTTGGCACCTCTACTCCTTGCATCATCACCATTCCTCTATCCTCCCTCTCATTCACACACATATATTCTGTCTTAGTCCTGCTAACCTTCTTTCCTCTTCTCTCTAGAACATATCTCCATCTCTCCAGGGTCTGCTCCACCTGTTCCCTACTCTCACTACAGATCACAATGTCATCTGCAAACATCATAGTCCACGGTGACTCCTGTCTGATCTCGTCTGTCAACCTGTCCATCACCATTGCAAATAAGAAAGGGCTCAGAGTTGATCCTTGATGTAACCCCACCTCCACCTTAAACGCATCCATCACTCCCACCGCAGACCTCACCACTGTCACACTACCTTCATACATATCCTGTACCACTCTTACATACTTATAGGTTCATAGATTCATAGGTTCATACTAGGCTGTCTGCCCTAGGGCATTTATAAGCCTAGCCAGAGTGTGTTTGGCTTTCGCCACCCATTTTAAATTAATTTTGCTATGCCCTTTTTCGAGGTTAGTATACTGTGCCTCTGTCTAACAGTGACACAGAAGTGATACCCGGGGTAAACCTACGATCTCCCATCCACTCATCAAGATTCCTCTTGAAGAGAGTCAATGAGGGACTCTGCCTAACCTGGACTGGGATTTTATTCCAGAGTGAAGGGAGCCTCTGGGTTATGAATCTGTCCCTCCAGCATGTCCTATTTATTTCAGTGCTGAGGTTCAAGTCTGCGTAGCTCGATGGGATTTGGATTTTCTGAGTTGCAGCATGTCCATTAATTCGGTTGGACATGGCTTTATACGTCAGGCACAGATCGCCTCTGAACAGGCGGTATGCCACTGAGTAGAGCTGGAGTTTCTTTAACCGGGCAACATATGGCATCTGTTTGAGCCCTTTGATCCTCTTGGTGAGGTACTTTTGGGGTCTTTCCAGTTGCTGCAGGTGTCTGGTAAGGTACATCCCAAAACGGGCATTGTACTCAATTATGGGCCTGATGAGGGATGAGTAAAGAGGCACGATGACCTCCCCTGATCTAGATGTGAATCCCTTCATGATTAGGTGGGCTATATAAAATGTTTTTCTAACCACTTTGGCCACGTGGTTGTCAAATGAGAGATTGCTATCAACTTGGGTCCCCAGGTCCCTAATTACTTCTTCTGTAATTAATGGATTACCACCTATGTGGTAATTTGTGGGCACTTTGTTTTTGCCAAAGGGGATGACTATACACTTTTTTGGCATTTAGCTTGAGGCCATGGCTCTGGAGCCAGTTTGCAATCCATCTAGTGACATAGGGGTTTATATTTAAGCTGGTGAGCTTATCTATAATGCCCGAGTGGGGTATTGTATCGAAGGCTTTTGCGAGGTCCAGGTAGGCTGTGTGGACCACCTTCCCCTCGTCAATGGTCTTGGTGACTGTTTCACAGAAATCAACCAGGTTTAAGAGGCAGGATCTGCCCTTAACAAAGCCGAACAGGGTAGGATCCAGTGTCTGTAGGTCCCCAATATCTTTATTTATGAGGTCCATGATGATCCTTTCCATAGCTTTGCAGACCAAGCTAGTCAGGCTTAAGGGGCGATAGTTTCCAGGATCCGTTGAGGCATCACCTTTATGGAGAGGGACCACTGTTGCTGTATGCCACTCTTTGGGCACATATCCTGTAGTAAGGCTGAGATTGAACAGTAGTTTTATGTTTGGGTTTAGCTCTTCTTGGAGTTCATGTAGGACGCAGCCCGGGACACCGTCTGGTCCCATTGATGCTGTGTTTTTTGATTTGGAGAGGACAGCTCTTACCTGAGCATCTGAGATGTCAGGGAGGCAGCACTCTGCTGGGATAGATATTTGCCCTTTTGGTGGGGGGGGGGGGAGTTTGCGCTGAAACTGGCAGCTAGGATGTTGGCAATGTCTGTTGGTTCGGTGTATTTTTTGTCATTTTGGACTAATTCTGAGCATATCTGGGAATTACCACACAGGTTCCTAACATAACTAAAGAAAGCCTTGTGATTATCCTTACTGTCCTGTGCAATTTTTCTCTTGAAGCTGACCTTAGACAATTTTATGAGTGCCCGTAGTTTTTTGCTTATACTGATCAGTGATGCCTTCCCTTTTGGGGATTTTGCTCTATCATTTAGTAGCTTCCTCCTTCTATTGTATAGTTTGTTTATGGCTGGGGTCCACCAGACAGGACGTCTGCCTTTGGAGGACTGGGTCTTGGTTTTATTTGGGATCGCATGATCCATGCATTCCTGAAGGTGTTCATAGAATGCGTTTATAAAGGATTCTGCAGTCTGGGCCGTATTTTCCACAGGCCCGGGGGCTTTGAAGGATTCCACCTTGGTTTTGAGTAGTGTGAAATTTGCTTTAGAGAAGTTTTTCACTGTGGTTTTCTGGGCAGGGGGTGGGGTCGGGATGTGAATATCCAGTGAGATTAGTTTATGGTCTGATCTTACCAGTGAGGGATACACTTCTGGACTGGAGCATAGAGTCCCCATGTTGGTGATGATCAGGTCCAGTATGTTTTCCCCTCTTGTGGGAGTGGTAAAAAGTTGTTCCATAGCATTTGAGTTTATAAATTCTAGGAACCTTTGGGCTAGGGTGTTGGAGCTAGAGTAATGCTCCTAGTCTATGTTTGGGTAGTTGAAGTCGCCCAATATAATGGTGTTTGGAGAGACCTTCATATTTTCTAGTGTTCTCAGGAAGGCCGAGTGGGGTTCCTGGGTTTGGGAGGGTGGTCTGTAGCAGGCTATAAACTGGAAGGCAGTTTTACCCACTGATAGTTGCACATGGATATTCTCTGATGCTTCGTGCTTTGCCACCAACCTGGAGGTGTGGGTATCTTTGATGAATATCGATACTCCCCCTCCTTTTGTGGTTCGGTCCAAGTTTTGGGGCTGAAAAGCATGGTATGAGGTATAACCTGGTAGTGCTGGAGTGCTCTCGGAAGCCCTGAACCAGGTTTCTGTTACTGCACAGATACCGATATTCTCCATTCTAAGGAGAGTTTCGAGTGCGTACATCTTGAGGTTTAGACTTCTGGCGTTGAGTAGCATTACTCTTAGTTTCTTATCCCTTGTGATACCTATGGAGGTGAGTTTGTCTTTTGAACCTTGCCTAAAAAAGGCACTATGGGGGTAGCAAGAGCCTTTGCCAATATTCAAAAGCCCAGGTGTGACGGGTGCAAGCCGTCCCTAGCGAAGCATCGTGGCTTGTTGAGCATATCATCCCAAACTGACAGGCATTGGATCCCCTTTGAATGACACCAGTACTTAAGCCAATTGTTGAAATTGATCATCTTGTCTTCATATTGTGGCATCATTCTTGGTGAGGGTAAGATGCTACTCAAGGTCAGGGTCATATCAGCCTGGGCTACATGCTCAGAGAGCTCCTCTATGTCTCTTTTCATTTAGTCCAGGGAGGTACATCTCAGGTCATTCACACCAGCATGGACAATGACTGAGTCATATTTGTACTTGCCTTGGAGTGACCTGAGTGCTTGTGTTATGTGGTGGATCCTAGCGCCCGACAGGCTGCTCACCATGACCCTCTCCTTGTTCAGCCTGGTGAGTGGGACATCAGTGTGCCTGATGATAGAGTCACCTATTACAAGTGTATCAGGTGTGTTGTTTAGTCTTAAGGGCTGTGACTGTTCGGCACACTGGCTTTGTGAGATATGTGTTGCACGTGTTTTGTTTTGGGGTAGCGATTGCTTGGGTGTCTGCTTTGGAGGTCTCTGCTGCTTAGGCAGATCTTTATTTAGAGCCTCCGGGTATGTTTTTGTGTGATTATGTGTTTGGTTTGCTGACGTGGTAGGTCTATGTGAGACTGGAATTGTAGTGAGTGTGGTTTCCTTCTCCTCCTGACTGGTTATGCCAGTACTGAGTTGAGAGAGCATAGCCTCCAGTTTGGCTATATGGTTGCATCTCTCACATGTGTTGGAATTTGTTGGGAGGAGGAGAGGGTTGTCTGTGTACATGAGGCAGTTGTAACATTGCCTCAAGATTCCCAGATTCACCAGCTAGACCGGAGAGGAGATTGACAACTGACCTTTGGACATGCTAGAATAATATTGGGAATTCCTTTACAATTGAAAATAAGGGCCAGTGGGGAGTGAAGGTGTAGTGCTTTTAATTTTTAGTGCTGACTTATATAATTGCTTTAGTGAACAAGTGCCAGGTAACTTAAGTGCAATGTGTTACAGGTAACTTAAATGCAAAAACGACAAACAGTAACTTCTTTCAAGTGAAACATGGAAATAAGTACAGTAAGCAATGCACATATCACTAGTGATCCACAGAAGCACTGAGAAGCTGCGTATTAGGTGAAATTAGCATTCCAGGGAAATAAAAAGCAAACAAACAACAAGCATATAAACAAAGCTAGATTCAGCAGGCCTGGATCTAGTCTATGCTACAGCAAACAAGGTGTACCAATTTCAGTAAGATACAGTTCAAATATTCAGGCACTATAAATCTTTAACCAGAAATTCCCAGTTCAGAAGGGCAGAGTCCAGCCTCTTCTCCCACAAGAGTGCAGACTATTTCTGAGCATATCTGGGAATTCCCACCCAGGTTCCTAACATAACTAAAGAAAGCCTTGTGATTATCCTTAGTGTCCTGTGCAATTTGTCTCTCGAAGCTGGCCTTAGACGATTTTATGAGTGCCCATAGTTTTTTGCTAATACTGATCAGTGATGCCTTCCCTTTTGGGGATTTTGCTCTATCATGTAGTAGCTTCCTCCTTCTATTGTGTAGTTTGTTTATGGCTGGGGTCCACCAGACAGGACGTCTGCCTTTGGAGGATTGGGTCTTGGTTTTATTTGGGATTGCATGATCCATGCATTCCTGAAAGTTTTCATAGAATGCGTTTATAAAGGATTCTGCGGTCTGGGCCATATTTTCCACAGGCCCGGGAGCTTTGAAGGATTCCACCTCGGTTTTGAGGAGTGTGAAATTTGCTTTAGAGAAGTTCTTTACTGTGGTTTTCAGGGCAGGGGGTGGAGTCAGGATGTGAATATCCAGTGAGATTAGTTTATGGTCTGATCTTACCAGTGAGGGATACACTTCTGATCTGGAGCATAGAGTCCCCATGTTGGTGATGATCAGGTCCAGTATGTTTTCCCCTCTTGTGGGAGTGGTAACAAGTTGTTCCATAGCACTTGAGTTTATAAATTCTAGGAACCTTTGGGCTAGGGTGTTGGAGCTAGAGTAATGCTCCCAGTCTATGTTTAGGTAGTTGAAGTCACCCAGTATAATGGTGTTTGGAGAGACCTTCATATTTTCCAGTGTTCTCAGGAAGGCCAAGTGGGGTTCCTGGGTTTGGGAGGGTGGTCTGTAGCAGGATATAAACTGGAAGGCAGTTTTACCCACTGTTAGTTGCACATGGATAGTCTCTGATGCTTCGTGCTGTGCCACCAACCTGGAAGTGTGGGTATCTTTGACGAATATTGATACTCCCCCTCCTTTTGTGTTTCGGTCCAAGTTTTGGGGCCGAAAAGCATGGTAAGAGGTATAACCTGGTAGTGCTGGGGTGCTCTCGGGAGCCTTGAACCAGGTTTCTGTTACTGCACACATATCGATGTTCTCCATGCTAAGGAGAGTTTCGAGTGCGTGCATTTTGAGGTTTAGACTTCTGACGTTGAGTAGCATTACTCTTAGTTTCTTATCCCTTGTGATACCTATGGAGGTGGGTTTGTCTTTTGAACCTTGCCTAAAAAAGGCACTATGGGGGTAGCAAGAGCCTTTGCCAATATCCGAAAGCCCAGGGGTGACAGGTGCAAGCTGTCCCTAGCGAAGCATCGTGGCTTGTTGAGCATATTATCCCAAGCTGACAGGCATTGGATCCCCTTTGAATGACACCAGTACTTAAGCCAATTGTTGAAATTGATCATCTTGTCTTCATATTGTGGCATCATTCTTGGTGAGGGTAAGATGCTACTCAAGGTCAGGGTCATACCAGCCTGGGCTACATGCTCAGAGAGCTCCTCTATGTCTCTTTTCATGTAGGGAGGTACGTCTCAGGTCATTCACACCAGCATGGACAATGACTGAGTCATATTTGTACTTGCCTTGGAGTGACCTGAGTGCTTGTGTTATGTGGTGGATCCTGGCGCCCGACAGGCTGCTCACCGTGACCCTCTCCTTGTTCAGCCTGGTGAGTGGGACATCAGTGTGCCTGATGATAGAGTCACCTATTACAAGTGTATCAGGTGTGTTGTTTAGTCTTAAGGGCTGTGAATGTTCGGCACACTGGCTTTGTGAGATATGTGTTGCACGTGTTTTGTTTTGGGGTAGCGATTGCTTGGGTGTCTGCTTTGGAGGTCTCTGCTGCTTAGGCAGATCTTTATTTAGAGCCTCCGGGTATGTTTTTGTGTGATTATGTGTTTGGTTTGCTGATGTGGTAGGTCTATGTGAGACTGGAATTGTAGTGAGTGTGGTTTCCTTCTCTTCCTGACTGGTTATGCCAGTACTGAGTTGAGAGAGCGTAGCCTCCAGTTTGGCTATATGGTTGCATCTCTCACATGTGTTGGAATTTGTTGGGAGGAGGAGAGGGTTGTCTGTGTACATGAGGCAGTTGTAACATTGCCTCAAGATTCCCAGATTCACCAGCTAAACCGGAGAGGAGATTGACAACTGACCTTTGGACATGCTAGAATAATATTGGGAATTCCTTTACAATTGAAAATAAGGGCCAGTGGGAGTGAAGGTGTAGTGCTTTTAATTTTTAGTGCTGACTTATATAATTACTTTAGTGAACAAGTGCCAGGTAACTTAAGTGCAATGTGTTACAGGTAACTTAAATGCAAAAATGACAAACAGTAACTTCTTTCAAGTGAAACAAGGAAATAAGTACAGTAAGCAATGCAGATATCACTAGTGATCCACAGAAGTGCTGAGAAGCCGCGTATTAGGTGGAATTAGTGTTCCAGGGAAATAAAAAGCAAACAAAGAACAAGCATATAAACAAAGCTAGATTCAGCAGGCCTGGATGTAGTCTATGCTACAGCAAACAAGGTGTACCAATTTCAGTAAGATACAGTTCAAATATTCAGGCACTATAAACCTTTAACCAGAAATTCCCAGCTCAGAAGGGCAGAGTCCAGCCTCTTCTCCCACAAGAGTGCAGACCATTTCTGAGCATATCTGGGAATTCCCACCCAGGTTCCTAACATAACTAAAGAAAGCCTTGTGATTATCCTCAGTGTCCTGTGCAATTTGTCTCTCGAAGCTGGCCTTAGACGATTTTATGTGTGCCCGTAGTTTTTTGCTAATACTGATCAGAGATGCCTTCCCTTTTTTGGATTTTGCTCTATCATGTAGTAGCTTCCTCCTTCTATTGGATAGTTTGTTTATGGCTGGGGTCCACCAGACAGGACGTCTGCCTTTGGAGGATTGGGTCTTGGTTTTATTTGGGATTGCATGATCCATGCATTCCTGAAAGTTTTCATAGAATGCGTTTATAAAGGATTCTGCGGTCTGGGCCATATTTTCCACAGGCCCGGGAGCTTTGAAGGATTCCACCTCGGTTTTGAGGAGTTTTTTACTGTGGTTTTCAGGGCAGGGGGTGGAGTCAGGATGTGAATATCCAGTGAGATTAGTTTATGGTCTGATCTTACCAGTGAGGGATACACTTCTGGTCTGGAGCATAGAGTCCCCATGTTGGTGATGATCAGGTCCAGTATGTTTTCCCCTCTTGTGGGAGTGGTAACAGGTTTTTCCATAGCACTTGAGTTTATAAATTCTAGGAACCTTTGGGCTAGGGTGTTGGAGCTAGAGTAATGCTCCCAGTCTATGTTTGGGTAGTTGAAGTCGCCCAATATAATGGTGTTTGGAGAGACCTTCATATTTTCCAGTGTTCTCAGGAAGGCTGAGTGGGGTTCCTGGGTTTGGGAGGGTGGTCTGTAGCAGGCTATAAACTGGAAGGCAGTTTTACCCACTGTTAGTTGCACATGGATAGTCTCTGATGCTTCGTGCTGTGCCACCAACCTGGAAGTGTGGGTATCTTTGGCCGAATATTGATACTCCCTCCTTTTGTGTTCCGGGCCAAGTTTTGGGGCGAAAAGCATGGTAAGAGGTATAACCTGGTAGTGCTGGGGTGCTCTCGGGAGCCTTGAACCAGGTTTCTGTTACTGCACACATATCGATGTTCTCCATGCTAAGGAGAGTTTTGAGGCGTGCATTTTGAGGTTTAGACTTCTGGCGTTGAGTAGCATTACTCTTAGTTTCTTATCCCTTGTGATACCTATGGAGGTGGGTTTGTCTTTTGGGCCTTGCCTAAAAAAGGCACTATGGGGTAGCAAGAGCCTTTGCCAATATCCAAAGTCCACGGTGACAAGTGCAAGCCATCCCTAGCTAAGCATCGTGGGTTTGTCAAGCATGTCATCCCAGGCTGACAGGCATTGATCCCTTTGAATGACACCAATACTTAAGCCAATTGTTGAAATTGATCATCTTGTCTTCATATTGTGGCATCATTCTTGGTGAGGGTAAGATGCTACTCAAGGTCAGGGTCATACCGGCCTGGGCTACACGCTCAGAGAGCTCCTCTATGTCTCTTTTCATGTAGTCCAGGGAGGTACGTCTCAGGTCATTCACACCAGCATGGACAATGACTGAGTCATATTTGTGCTTGCCTTGGAGTGACCTGAGTGCTTGTGTTATGTGGCGGATCCTAGCGCCCGACAGGCAGCTCACCATGACCTTCTCCTTGTTCAGCCTGGTGAGCGGGCTTGAAAAATTGAAAAAAAGGGCCAATGGGGAACAAGGTACTCAAGGGGAGTTTGTGAGGGTGTAGTGCTTTTAATTTTTTAGTGCTGACTTATATAATTGCTTTAGTGAGCAAGTGCCAGGTAACTTAAATGCAATGTGTTACAGGTAACTTAAATGCAAAAACGACAAACTGACACTCATGACTTCCTCATACAATACCACAACTCCTCTCTAGGCACCCTGTCATATGCTTTCTCTAAGTCTACAAAAACACAATGCAATTCCTTCTGACATTCTCTGTACTTCTCCATCAACACTCTCAGAGCAAACATCGCATCTGTAGTGCTCTTTCCAGGCATGAAACCATACTGCTGATCACTAATCATCATGTCCCTTCTTAACCTAGCTTCCACTACTCTTTCCCATAACTTCATGCTTTGACTGATCAGTTTAATCCCTCTGTAGTTACTACAGCTCTGCACATCACCCTTATTCCTAAAAATCGGTACCAAAACACTTTTTCTCCATTCCTCAGGCATCCTCTCACTTTCCAAGATTTCATTAAACAATCTGGTTAAAACTCTACTGCCATTTCACCTAAACACCTCCATGCTTCCACAGGTATGTCATCTGGGCCAACAGCCTTTCCATTCTTCATTCTCTTCATAGCTATCCTTCCTCCTTGCTAATCCATTGTACTTCATGATTCACTATCCCTACATTATCCAACCTTCTCTCCCTCTCATTCACTTCATTCATCAACCCCTCAAAGTACTCTTTCCATCTCGTCAACACACTCTCCTCACTTGTGAGTATGTTTCCCTCATTATCCTTTATCACCTTTACCTGCTGCACATCTTTCCTAGCTCGGTCCCTCTGTCTAGCCAATTGGTACAGGTCCTTTTCTCCCTCCTTAGTATCCAACCTTTCATACAACTCTTCATATCCCTTATCCTTAGCCTTTGCCAACTCTCTCTTTGCCATGCAACTCATTTCCTTATACTCCTTTCTACTTTCTTCATCTCTCTGACAATCCCACTTCTTCTTTGCCAACCTCTTTGTCTGTATACTCTCCTGTACTTCCTCATTCCACCACCATGTCTCCTTGTCGTCCTTCCTCTGTTCAGATGTGATGCCAAGCACCTTTCTAGCTGTCTCACTTACTAGCTCTGCTGTAGTTACCCAGCTATTTGGTAACTCTTCACTGCCACCCAGTGCCTGTCTTAACGCATCCCTGAACTCCACCTCACAAATACCCTTTTTCTATTTCCACCATTTGATCCTTGGTGCTACCTTCACACTCCTCCTCTTCTTGATCACCACCGTCATACTACAAACCACCATCCTATGCTGCCTAACTACACTTTCTCTGGTCACCACTTTACAGTCTCCAATCTCCAATCTCCTTCAAACTGGCCCTCCTACATAAGATATAATCCACCTGTGTGCATCTTCCTCCACACTTGTATGTCACCCTATGCTCCTCCCTCTTGTTAAAATATGTATTCACCACAGCCATGTCCATCCTTTTCGCAAAATCCACTACCATCTGACCTTCTGCATTCATTTGTTTAACACCATACCTACCCATTGCTTCCTCATCCCCTCTGTTCCCTTCACCAACATGTGCATTGAAATCTGCTCCAATCACCACTCTCTCAGCCTTGGGTACAGTCATCACCACTTCATCCAATTCACTCCAAAATTTTTCTTTCTCATCCATTGCACACCCAACTTGTGGAGCATATGCACTAACAACATTCATCATTACACCATCAATTTCCAGCTTCATAAACATCACTCTATCCGACACTCTTTTCACCTCCAAAACACTCTTAGCATACAGTTCCTTCAGAATAACTCCTACACCATTTCTCCTCCCATCCACACCATGATAAAACAATTTGAACTCACCTCCGATACACCTAGCCGTACTCTCCTTCCATCTGTATCCAAATGTACAGTGTGCGCACTAAATATGCATGTAGGAGACATGAATATTCATATAACTGTACAAGTGCTGACTTACAAGTGTGTCAAAGGTCATGGATGGATGCAAACACGTTTTGTAGAAAGAGAACAACTGTTAAAATAGAACAACTGTCAAAATAGTATTAAATCTTCCATTTTAAAGCGCATTTAATATTAACACTTTCATTCTACAGCAGTAGTATATGTAGGTATTTGTGCATCTTGTAAAGCGTTTTATGTAGGTAAAACTACAAGAAAACTTTCAGATAGAATTAAGGAGCATCTAGGAGCCATCAGGGCAAAGAACTTAAATAATGCCTTGCTAAACATAGCATTTTTGTACTTCTTTTAGTAAATTTTACTTCATAGTATTAGAACAAGTTAACTGTTGTTTTGGAGATTGGGAATTATATTTAGAACTAAGAGAACTTAAATGGCAATTACTGCTTAATTCAGAAACATACCCTGGTCTGAATGAAAGTGTTAATATTAAACGCGTTTTAAAATGGAAGATTTAATACTATTTTGACAGTTGTTCTCTTTCTACAAAATGTGTTTGCATCCATCCATGACCTTTGACACACTTGTAAGTCAGCACTTGTACAGTACATGAATATTCATGTCTCCTATATGCATATTTAGTGCGCACACTGTATATTTGTTCAATGGTAAGCTAACACAAGGGAGTGTTTATTTAATATTCATGCCCCTGTCATTCATTTGTATGTTCATGGTTATTGTGTTAAGATGATTGGCACAGTTTAAATATTGTCTGGTTGTACTAATAAGTTATAAGCAGTTCATTGTTTTTTTGTTTACATGTGACTCTAGTTACATATAATGTAAGTATTGTTGACTATAGGTTATTCTGATGAAGCTCTTCCACCTGAATAAGAGCGAAAGCTTAATCATCTGTTCAGTCTAGTCTATCAATTTTTGGGTAGTCCCACCAGGGACTACCCTCTGAATGTAAAGTAGACTTAGCAGATCAACACTGTTACTCCCACTGGTAATATCCTGCCGGTGGTGTGAGTAACAGTGCTTTGCTCACTCTTGCCCAGCTTGATATGACATGTTCTGACAGCGCTATATAATACTGGGGTTGCTGTTGATTCCCTTCTCATTCCTTTTGTATGCTTTATTGTTACATCGTTCTTTCTTCATAGATATATAGATAGATATATATATGTATATATATATATATATGTATATGTATATGTATATATATATATATATATATATATATATATATATATATATATATATATAGTGTGCATATATATATATATATATATATATATATATATATATATATATATATATATATATATATATATATTATATATCCGTACATACTTATATACATTTCCTGTGCTGGGCACTGCTTAGACCCGTGCAAGCACACTCAGACTTGCTTACTGGTACTTATATATGTTTACTGCTGCTTATTTGTGCTTACACCTGCTTACTAGTGCCTTATTCATTATGACAGTGTCACTTTGATTGAATGACATTTAGTTAAATATCTCATGCGATACTCTTATGTCAGTTTTACAGCAAAACGACATTCATTCCACATGGAAAATGATATGTGCTATTGTTGGGCTCGAACTGTGAATGTCTGTTCCTTAGGCGGATGCTCTAAACACTACACTATTGACATTTATGTTGATTCTGCATATGTTTCTCTATTTGAATGAATTTGATGTGTAAGCTATGCTCGGCGGAGGGCAGCGACGCGCAAACACACTGCACTTTGCTTACACCTTCGATATTGCAGCAATTCAAATGTATAATAGGGACACTGGAAATCTAATTGTGAAAGTTCTAGGGACAGGGCTCAGCATTCCACTACGTGCTTGTGTGTTTACTACTTCGATTTTATTTCACTGTTTGTGGACACTCATATGCTTAGCATACATTTCGGTATCCATGGACACTGAATTATTGACTTACTATTAAAGGCGGGCTCTACTAGTAAGCATAGTAGGTTGTGCAACTGTCGGGGCATGTTTACGCCTCCATAGAGCACTTGTACATGCCCCCTGCACTCACACACGTTTCCTGTGCACGTCGAGGTTGCGGTGGCGCACCCTCATACATATTCATATGGCGCTGCTACACCCTCTGTATTGACGACACTCAGCACAAGGCTCAAACCGTCCTTGCGCTGAACTTCTTGAATCACAGGGCATGTTTCCACCATCAATAACATATTTGGTCCTTCGTGTGTTTCATAATACACTTGTATCATTCATATAAGGATTGTCTAAATGAAATTGTCAAGACAAACATGACCATAACACATCTGTTGTGTTTTCCAGCAGGTTCACATATGATTGTATGCATATAATGCTTGTTTGTGCAGAAGTTGACAAAGAGCAGCATAGACTACTGTTAATTCCCATTCTAAGTTCAACCCCTCAAGATATGATTACACATGCACTAATGCTTTGTCATCAGCAGAGCAATCGAGCTTGGCAATTCTGCCTTCCTAAGGACACACTAGAGGATATTCCCCAAAAAGACACGAGTTTATTGTCTACACAACAGGATTGAGTGCTTTCGTAAAATAACTTCCTCAGAATCACTGAACTTCCTTCAACAACATCCTTAAATACCTCCCCCTCTTATCACATGACCAAAGTGAAACAATACATAAAAAATAATAAAAAATAACTGAATAAATAAAATATAAAGAAATAAAAGAAAATACACCCCAATATAAATGGATGTTCATATAGATGCAAGTAACTAGCTCAAACAACAATAATATAAAGCACATACTATACAAAAGTTAAATAAGTTGAATACTTAAAAAAACTCCCTTAGGAACCCTATCATACTAGGGTAACTAATTATGAATATTATTTATATGTTCACACCATATATGATTTAAGCTTTAAAACACTAGATATAAAGAGGGCCTCATTCAACCTCGAGGGGCAGTGGCATTCAAACTAATCTGCCACAGAAGTTCTTTTTCCTCTAACATATCTTCCCAAGGACCCCCCTTGAGGTCTCTAATGACTCTTTGCAGTACAAAGAAATCAAAGCTATGATCCCTGAATCCCAAAACATGTTTGGCTAGGGCATTATTAGTATGACCCTTTTTGATGGCCAAAAGGTGCTCATATATGCGTTCCCTCAATTTCCTTTTGGATTTTCCTACATAGAACTGATCACACATATGGCACCTAGCTACATATATAATCCCTGTAGAGTTACAGTTACTGTGAACCCTTGACTTAATACACATATGATTCACCCAGATGTGATCGCCTCCCAATAACATTTTACACTGTAAACAGCTCCTACATTTATAGGTCCCCCATTTCTTATTACTTATAACCAGACCACAATCTATGGTAACATGTTCCAAATAGTTCTTAAAGTTTTTTCCCCTTCTGAACACTAACACGGGAACTTCCTTCACTATAGGGCCACTTCCTTGAAATGTGAAAAAAATATTCCAATTTTTGTGCTGGATATTATTTATCTCATAAGCCTCATTACAAAAATTCATAATGAAGGCTCCCTTAATGTCCTGCAATCCTTTGGACTTACTCAAAACCACATCCTCAATTGAGGAAATACTCAAATTAATAAGTGGTAAAATCTCCCCCCCTCTCTTTTCCCTCTAATTTCTTCACAGACTTCCATAATCATTCTTCTGGGGTAACCCCTCTGGATAAACATACTGTGTAAAATGTCACATTTCCTTTTGAAATCTTCCTATTCGGAAAACATATGGGCCAAATATATGTGTTGGCCCTTCACTATACCAAATTTTTGGAGGGGAGGGTGATTGCTTTCATAGTGCAGTAAACTCCTTGGACTACATGAAAAGAGACATTGAGGAGCTCTCTGATTATGTAGCCCAAGCAGGTATGACCCTGACCTTGAGCAGTATCCTACCTTCACCAAGAATGATGCCACAATACAGAGATAAGATGATCAGCTTTAACAATTGGCTTAAACTCTGGTGTCATTCAAAGGGGATCCAATGTCTGTCTGCCTGGGATGACATGCTGGACAAGCCACGCTGCTTCACAAGGGACGGCTTGCACCTGTCACCCTGGGATTCCGGATTTTGGCAAAGGCTCTTGCCACCCCCATAGTGCCTTTTTAGGCAAGGCTCAAATTCTAAACCTACCACCCTAGAACACAACAAAGAAAAAAATCTAAGGGTAATGCTGTTCAATGTCAGAAGTCTCAACCTCAAGATGCACTTTTCGAGGCCCTTCTCAGTATGGAGAACATCGATGTCTGTGCTGTGACAGAAACCTGGTTCAAGGCTCCTGAGAGCACCCCAGCACTATCAGGTTTTACCTCATATCATGCGTTCCGGCCCCAAAATCCGGACAATACCAAGAAAGGAGGGGGGGTATCCATATTCATCAAGGACACCCACACCTCAAGATTGGTGGCAACGCACGATGCATCGGAGACCATCCAGGTGCAATTAACCATAGGCAAGACTGCTCTGCAATTTGTAGCATGTTACAGGCCACCCTCGCAAACTCAGGAACCTCACATGGCTTTCCTGAAAACACTGGAGAGGATAAATGTATCTCTGAACACCATCATACTAGGTGACTTCAACTACCCTAATATAGACTGGGAACACTACTCAAGCCCAAACACTCTAGCCCAAAAGTTCCTGGAATTCATAAACTCAAATGCCATGGAACAACTAGTCACCATCCCCACAAGAGGAGAAAACATACTTGATCTCATCATCATGAACATGGGAGCACAATGTTCAACACCGGAAGTATACCCCTCACTGGTGAGATCAGATCACAAACTAATCTCGCTGGAGGTCCTCATCCCGCCCCCACCTGAAATAAAAAAGACCACAGTAAAGAACTTCTCGAAAGCCGACTTCACACTTCTAAAGACTAGTGTGGCCTCCTTTAAGGCCCCCGAGCTGGCGGTAAACATTACTCAAGCCGCTGAATCACTTACAAATGCCTTCTACCAGCACCTGCAGGGCTGCATGGATCAGGCAATCCCAAGCAAAACAAAGACTCTTTGTACCAACAGCAAGCGTCCAGTCTGGTGGACCCCAGCCATAAACAAACTCTACAACAAAAGGAAGAAGCTACTACAAGATAGAGCAAAATCCTTAAAAGGTAAGACACCGCTGATCACTATAAGTAAAAAGCTAAGAGCTCTCATCAAATCATCCAAAGCTAATTTTGAGAGAAAAATAGCTAAGGACTCAAAAGACAATCATAAGGCATTCTTTAGCTATGTTAGAAACCTGGGAGGAAACTCCCAGATATGCTCAGAATTAGTTCAAAATGATGTGAAGATTACTGATCCTACAGACATTGCCAACATACTGGCTGACAGGTTCAGTGCAAACTTCTCCTCCCCCAAAAGGAGAGATATCTATACCAAATGATTGTAGCCCCCAAACATCTCTAATGCCCAGGTGAGAACTGCTCTCTCCAAGGCAAAAAACACAGCATCCATGGGACCTGATGGTGTCCCCGGCTGTGTGCTCCATGAACTCAACGAGGAATTAAACCCGCAGTTAGGACAGCTGTTTAATCTTAGTCTCACCTCCGGATACGTACCCAGGAGTGGCGCTGCGACTGTGGTCCCACTTCACAAAGGCAGTGCCTCCACCGACCCTGGAAATTACAGTCCCATTAGCTTGACAAGCCTTATCTGCAAAGCCATAGAGAGGATCATAATGGATCTCATAAATAAAGACATAGGGAATTTGCAGACTTTGGATCCAACCCAGTTTGGCTTTGTCAAAGGCAGATCATGCCTTTTAAACTTGGTTGACTTTTTGAGACAGTCACCAAGGCCATTGATGAGGAAAGGCAGTCCATACAGCCTACCTCGACCTGGCGAAGGCCTTCGATACAATACCCCACTCGGGTATCATTGAAAAACTCATCAGCTTAAATGTAAACCCATACATCACAAGATGGGTTGCAAACTGGCTGAGTGACAGAACCCACAGGGTCAGAGTTGCTGGCGCCATGTCAGACTCAAAGCCTGTCACAAGTGGTGTCCCACAGGGCTCAGTCCTGGGCCCACTCTTGTTTGGCATCTACTTTTCTGAAGTACAAGCAAACACAGGAGGGTTATGGCTGACAAAGTTTGCAGATGACTGCAAACTGGGCACCGTAGTCAAAAACACATCTGACACAGATATCCTTCAGAAGGGTCTCACAGAAACGGATAACTGGTGCCAGAGCCATGGCCTAAAGTTAAATGCCAAGAAATGCATAGTCATACCCTTCGGGAAAAACAAGGTTACCCCTAGCTACCATATAGGTGGCAATCCACTGAGCACAGAAGACGTTATCAGGGACCTAGGGACCCAGGTTGACAGTAGCCTTTCATTCGACACTCATATTGCTAAAGTAGTTAGGAAGACCTTCTACATTGCCCACCTTATCATGAAGGGATTCACATCTAGATCAAGGGAAGTCATAGTCTCCCTATACTCATCACTCATCAGACCAATGATCGAGTACAATGCCCCATTCGGAATGTATCTGACCCGACACTTGCAGCAGCTGGAGAGGCCACAAAAGTTCCTCACCAAAAGGATAAAGGGTCTCAAAATCTGTCTTATGCTGCCCGACTGAAAGAACTCCAGCTCTATTCAGTTGCTTACCGCTTGCTCAGAGGTGACCTGTGCCTGACATACAAGGCCATGTCAAACCCAGATTTGATGAACATGCTTCACCTCAAAAAATCTAGATCCCTCAGAGCCACAAGGGCGGGAGACTTAAACCTCGACACGGTTATTAATAGGACGTGCTGGAGGGATAGATTCATCACCCAAAGACTCCCTATGCTGTGGAACAAAATCCCGGTATATGTGAGGCAGAGCACCTCGCTGGCCTTGTTCAAGAGGAATCTTGACCAATGGATGGGAGATCGTAGATACACCCCAGGGGTTACCTCAGTGTCACTGCTCGACAGAGGCACAGCAAAATAATGGGCACAGTTTCTCCAAACTAAAGGGGTGGCGTAAGCCACAAAACTATGGGATAGGCTTGTAAATGCCCTCGGGCAGATAGCCTAGTATGAACCTATGAACCTATGAACCTATGAGTGACTACAAAATGCTTCTATAACTGCAGTATCACACAGTTGTAGTATGACTTATTCTGTGGTAACTGACTTCCATTTCTGTGATTTGTACATTCTGTACCTACAAGGGTAGGAGTTTGAGTCCAGCTGTGAGTGTGTCTTTCACCCTCATACTGTGTATAGTACTCTTCAAATAATATATATGATGTGTAGCTATACAGTGTTATTTTGCCCTTCAACCATTTTTTAGCATAAGCATCCAGCTAATAAATAATGGTGATGTCATCCGTTCATTTGAGCATTGCCACAGTTGTTCAGCAACATGTCATCTGGCACCTGCGATTCAGGCATTAATCTGTAGCTTCAGATTCAGCCATTACTGCTCAGACTACATTATGCCAGCTTTATTGTGACTGTACATGTTGCAAACACTGTCAAACACACACCTGCTGTGTACATGTATAGATATTGATTCCTCTTACAAAAAGCTATGATATTTTCTCACGCAGCAATGCTTGTGGTAGTGCTGCGGTAGCGTTGTCGCCTCATAGTAAGACATTGTCCTGTTCGATTCTCAGCTAGACCGTCTTCTGTGTGGAGACATGCGTGAATGGGCATACATTCATTGAGGGTTGTGCGTCAGGGCCGGCAACTCAGCATGTAAAAATCTACTGCCAATCATTAGCGGACCGGAGTTCCGCTGTGGCGACACAACAAATGATGTCATGTGATTACATTTTACTTACATAACATTTGTTGTAAGCATTCTCCTCTGGCACGAAGGAATGAGACAGTATTCTGTAAATTGTTGCCTCTGTACAGCAATTACAGGCACACATATCCCTTGCAGCAATAACATGACATATTCCCCTGAAATACCAACATATCTCAGCATTGTAGTGACACTTCTATATGGCACATTCATTCTCTACAATATTATGTATTTTCTCTAGTCAAATTCTCAGCTGTTAAACATCCACATTCAGTGACTGTTAGCATGGTTTTGCCTTATACTGTAATGCATGAATGGTATCCATCACACAGTGGGAGAGGCCTCCCCCATCCCTTTTATCTCAAAGAGATTGTTTGCAACACAAACATATGATATAATAAGTTAACGTAAGTGGAGTGTCACACCTGTGTAAATACTTCCACTGTGTCACTTGTGGTTCATCTGTATGTAATTAGTTGGTAGACTTACACAACTTGCTGTTCAATTCCTGAAAAGGGCAACATTATATGAATGTACTGACACTGTGCAAAAAAACATTGTATCTAGTTATGCTTATTCATTTTTAAGTTGGACAATCATATATAATCACATGTTGTGATTGCATGGAAGTGAAACTGTTATTCAGGGCATGTCATGCTGTGAGTGCTCCCTGGCATGTACAATCAGTACTGGCTTGTACAGCATACCTACACAGATAGAATGCAGTTCAGTTCTGGCACAGAGTATGTACCACATGATGGAAACAGCTTCCTTGGCAAAGAAGAAGCAATATTGTACTGCTTCCAGTTATGTGAACAGTAACATGTGTAGCTCCTTTTCAGCATTCTGACTAAATCAGATTGTTGATATTATAGTCATAACTCATTTCTTTCTACACACATTGATTTCAGTTATTTATGACTGCACACATTGCTCTCTCCTGTGGCACATGCAGTCAATACAGTGATCTGTAAAGAATCTAGTATCATAGGCAGGGGTTTGAATCTAGTAACATCTGTGTGTCAGACAACAGTGGCTTACACTCAGGAAATAGTTATGGGACAGTCAGACTGCCACCTTTGAAGGCAATTGCCTTTTTAAGACAATTGTCCTATAAGGTAGGGCATCCAAAATTCTTATGATAGGAAAGTGCTGTAAGCCTTTCAAGGGTGTTCCTCATGACAAAACCAATGTGCATATCTTTGTGGCATTCCATAACTGATATGCATCTCTCAATCTGCCTGGTATGTATTTGAAAATTGCATGATGTGAATGTTTATTATGTCACTTATTGCTCACAGATATTACATACTTCTAAAATAAGTTTATTGCATGTCTTCTTCCAAACATTTCTTTATTACTGCAACTTTTTTTGTCACACTATATTGCTTAATGGCAGAAGAGGGCTATCATAAAATGTTTCTAAGTGTATAGTATGATGCCAGACCATCAGAAAGTGTGAATGATTCTCTATTATGTCCCTTTCTTGTGTGTTGGTGCTGTTGAATTGCTGTTATATTACTGTTCCCTGTAATTCCATGTGAGCATGCCCAGTATAACAATTTCTGAGATATGTGCAATTAACCAATGCAAAACGTGAAATCATGAAATGTCATCTGATTTGTGTTGTCATTTGTCACTTATGTATGGTGAGTGTTATTATATTACCATTTAGCATTTACATGACTATGCAACATGACTATTACATGTTTATAGGCGATAAATCCCTTTCATATAGGTGCCAGTAACAGTTATTTGAAAAAAATGTTCCTTTCAGATGGGCATAACACAAGAGCTGTAAGGTTCATTTGTTCTTGTGTATACATGCTGAAGTGATGAATCCAGCAGTGGTGATGGCTAGCATGCATAAATTCCCTGTATGTACATTTCATATGCTATAACTGCGGTCTATGCATTTAAACTTTTTGGGTTAAACGATGCTTTATCCCTGACTTGTTAGTTGAAAATGAGGGTACTGTACAATTAACAAAAACCTACATATAAATAATTTATAAATATAAATATAATTTGCCTAATTTATGTATTTTTAGATATGTTGGTACTAAGTATTTTTAAGATATTTGTACAGACTTTTTATAGCCTTTACACTTTAACATGGTTTCTTAAATTGGAGATGTATTTAGTTGCTAAGGAACATTAATTAAATGAATTAATGTGGATAGGTACTTGATTGGTTTTGCATTGTCTTTTAACTGTTACTCTGAGGAAGCCCCGGTTTACACTCAGGGACAAAAGCACTTAGTGTCTGTAGTGTTGTTGTCATGTCTTTCAGCTCTTCCCGGTTAGGGGTCGCCACAGCAGAACTCCGGTCCGCTAATGATTGGCAGTAAATTTTTATGTGCCGAGTTGCCAGCCCTGAAGCACAACCTTCAATGAAGGTAAGCCCATTCACGCATGTCTCCACACAGAAGACGCTTTAGCTGAGAATCGAACAGGACAAAGTCTTACTGTGAGGCGACAACGCTATAAAATCTGTGGATTTTACTTCTTTGCAGTGTGGTTTGCTGTTACTTTCTCTGGTACCGGGTGTAGAACTGTTCGAGGGCTGGTTGTATATTATTTTCACTACTTGGTCTGGATCCTGCTACATTTCTTCTTAGTCTGGAGTGTCTTGGTTTCATCTACGCATGTATCCCTTAATGTATCTTCTGTCCTTGCTAAGTGCTATCTCAACTCTTTATTAACATATTTACCACATTAGCTCCCATTTGTTACACTGTAGCTTTATGTCCATCTCATATCCTTTGTTAACATGTCCATTTTTATTTATCTGCATAAGTCAGGTATTGTCATTGAGATTAATTATCATTACATCAATATCGCAGTATCTATGTTACAAATGTTTCTTTGACACTTTGCCTGCAGTATCTGAGTATACTTTCCCCTTCCCTCTTAGTTACTTCTGCAGTACAATCAATATTATTTGTGTACAATTCCCCCATTTCCTTTCCCCCCTATAGAATTTTTTTCACTGTACTAGCCCTTAATATTTCAGGGCTACAGCCCATACTTGTATCTTAGGTTTGCCTATAGGCAAATCAATTTTGTTTACATTCTGTGTTTGTTCTTGCAAGCATCTTTCTAAGGCCACAAACACTATTGCTGGCCATGTAAAGGTGTTTGCAAACGTGTAGGTGCAATGAGCAGCATGCATATTCGATTAGTACTGCTGTTCATCACACTAATGGGCTTAAATCATGCAGGTTTAAATGATGCCTGCACAATTGTTAATAAATCCCAGGGAAAGATGCAGTTGAACTTGTTGATATTTATTTTTATTATTTAGTGTCCCAAACCAAATGTGGTTTTAGCCCCTTCAGCAGTGTATTTCAGCATAGATTTTCATATGGAACTGAATTAGACATTGCCTTACACAGCAGGTCGAAGTCACCTCAAAGTAATCCATACAAAGACAAAGAATACAATAACAGTTCTCCATGCCTTTTCGAATAGTTCAGGTTTTCCAGCCCTGTGATTTTATTTAACAAAGAGTCAGTTTAATTCAGGTAGCTTCAGGTTTTCCAGCCCTGTGATTTTATCTAACAAAGAGTCAGTTTAATTCAGGTAGCCTGTCTGAAAGAATACAGCAGTGTGTTCTTTCTATGAGTCAGATTAGTGAGGTATGAAGTAATACGACTGCCTGGAATTAGTAGACATGCTGTTTTGAATGGGATCGGCTATAAAAGACAATTTTCTACTAAAAAATTCCCATTTTGTTTAGTTGTCTTCATTCCTGCTGAAGTCCTTGGGTACCTCAATTGCTTTAATATTCCTTCATTTTCCTTGTTTTAGTGAGGATAAAGTATACTGATGGACAGCACTAGCCAAAGTATCTCTGTTAGTGTGTCTCTCTTTGTATCTTTATGTATTAATTGTCCCCAAGCTTTTTTGCACATTATCAGTTGCCTAAGGTTCCAGTATTGTTAATATCCATTCGTTAACCGAGTCTTTTTCAGGGGTGACGTGGGAGCAATGTCTAGTTAAGTGATTTTTCTCAGTCACAAACTAGGCAAAGGGAAGCTGGGGGAAATCAAACTCAGGATGGCTACACAGCAGTAGGTTATCTTAAACCTAAGCACCAAACTGCCAGAATAACTAAGAACAAATCCAATACCTCTCAACTGTCCAGATTTTCACAGAATGTCCAGATTTGTGCCTCATATTTTTGGCATGTTCCTCAGTTCCTCATAAAATGTGTGGCTTACTGGATTTTTGTGGCAAATCAGTATGAACTGAATTCAATAAATAATGGCAGGCATTTGAGTTTCAGACTTCTTATCCTTCAGAAAGATGTATGGTAACACAAGATCTTTTATTCTTGCGACTTTCTAAGTTTATAAGAGCAATATTTAAAATTGTTCCTATTTGTAGGGTTTTGTCGCCCCATTTTTCTTGGCTTTGGCCAGATCTTTTGTGCTAAGAGGTTGCGAGCTATGTAAAACTACACCCAACATATTCCACCCTCTCTCAAGCAGATGAACATACCTCTCAACCTCTTAGTAACAAATAATCTAGACAAAGCCTAACACTGGAGGGGCAGCTAGAAGGACAGATGTTAAACATTGCACTTATAAACTTAGAAAGTTGCTGCAACAACAGGATTTATGTTAAGCATTTTCTGATAGACATGAAGTCTGAAATTCAAATGTATAATTGTTTAGTGACTTCGGTCCTCGGTGAATTTCCAGAAAAAACACAAACTGTATGAAAAAAAAATATGAGACAAAAATCTGGACAGCTGAGAAGCATGCAGGGAAACGGGAAAGGAACGCTATCACCGCCCAAATCGCGCATTTTACTTATAAACATCACTGGGCGTGGGGGATACAACGTGGATAAATTGGGGCATGTAGTACTCGTAGACTTTCCTTTGTGATGTCCTACAGTAACCATCTATTTTCTAAAATGCTGTAGATAAGCGCAAAAGAAATGAAGGGTTAGAGAGCTAACATACCTGTGTACACGTGACAGAGCAATAAACTGTAAAACAGGTAGAAACAATAATCATGTAGTTACTTCGTCCTGCAATTTTTAGTATGGAACATTCCACAACGAATCCAGGTTAAATTATTCATACATAAAAAAGCGATGTTGCCAAAAACAATACAGAAGCAGACCTGTCTTTTTTTCTGACCAAAGACGTGCTTCTCAAATTCATTATAAAGAAAGTTTCTCATGTCGGGTCTTAAAGTTGTTCTACGCTGCTCCATGTTGAAAGGGTTTGTCAGTGTTGGCACACATTCATTGCCAAAAAAATTGTAGTAATTAGTAAGGTAAATAGTACTGAATCATATGAATTTCGCTGTTTTTTATATAAAAAAATATGGTACTTACATATTATCGCAATTTGCGGTTGCGAATTGCGCATACTGCCACGGATAGGACTGGATGAAACAACTTCTACTGTTTTTGTAAATGCATAATACTGACAAAAACCTTCACATTGCTTTTCGGAGTTTGAAAAGGAGTCTGTTCCTGTTATCTGGGGATTGCACATGCACTGTACAGTCTGCATGGCTGCTATCGTACTATCGTTTGGAATTATTTTTTTTAAATTTTACAAGGAATTCTTCACAAAAGTAAAATACAGACATTGACAAATTTTAGCTACACTTGCTTATTTTTAACTATTCTTGTTTCACAGAAGTAAGACACAGACACTAACAATTTGCTTTTACTTACACTTGCTTATTTGTAACCATAGTTGTAAGTGGTGCGTAAAGAACCATTGCATTGTTAATGATTGTACATTCTGTGGGTATGGATGTGGTTGGCAGCTGATGGCGTGGTTGTCTTTACATCCGACAGTTGGAAATGTGTTTGGCTGTGTGAAGGGGGCATATTGTGATAAATACACATTGTACTACAATGAGAATTTACTTCATTTAATGCTGTCATGATGTGCTTTGGTCATTCGTTGTTTTTTTTATTCCATTGTGGTGAAATAATACTACATGGACGACATTGATTGCCATTGCCCCGAGAAAGAGACAGCCAGCAGCAGCAAATAACAGAACTGCTGTCAGTTAAGTGCAAAACGAAACACGAGCACTATCTTTTGGAAATGTTCTTCTTATCAGTACATGAAAAAATTGTTATGCTACAAGGACACACATTATACTAAATTTGTACAACAGTAAAGACCATATTTCAGGATCATTAGGCAACCGCTATTGCCGCTGAAAATGTGGTTGCGATAATACGCAAGTACCAAATGTCATACTTTCTAGTTAAAGTGAATAGTAACTGTTCTACATTGTGAGACTTTGCGCTGTACTTTCTGGGAACTGAAGGGCCTGCACTTTTACCCCTTTCTTGACAGGTTTAGCAGCTGTGCGTGCACTCTGACTCCGCCCCCTTCTGTACCCGTGCAGAGCTTTACCAAGTACTTATTAGAATACCTAAGCGGATTTGTTCTACTCCTTGTGAACAGTCTGCACGAAGGATAAGAGGGAGTGTCAAGACACACGGTCTCTTCGAACTTGGGAAAACAGGAGTGGTAAGTCTCTCAGTGGAACCCCAGCTTTATGTGGCTTTATCTGTATGCACAACACCAGTATCATAAACTGGCATCGGCTGTCGGGGCTCCTGCAACTAAGGGTAACAGCACACCCCGAATGCCAAAGTCAGTTTATGATGCTATAACTTTTTCCAATAACCTTTGTAAAACGAGAATAGCTAAAAAAAGTGTTATTTAAAACACGGATAACAATAGCGGAGTTTAGAATGGGTAGTGGAGGATACATTTTTACCATCCGCATGTATTTTCCATATGGACCTTGCTATCTTGTATATGGTTTTTAGTACACCTCTCAACTGTCCCTGATTTTCAGGGAGGTCCCTGATTTTAAGAAAAAAAAATAGCTCTGTCCCTGTTAGTCACTCCTAAAGCTGGTGACATTTGGAGAAAAGGTGGTGGATTACACTTAATAATGACAATACTTAGAGTTGTAGATTTATTTTACACCAGAAAGTGTGTATTAATTCACACTCTTATTCTATTGATATTTCAAGTTAATAGTACTAATATTTGGAAAGTGTCCCTGATTGACCCTAATTATTTCTGGATTTGCCCCTAAATGCTGTTGAGATTTGTCTTGGTTTAGACCTATGGGTTTGAATAAATAAATGTCTTTCTTTGCTATACTTCTTAAGTGTACCTCTTAAACGAGTTTATATGTGTAATGCAGATTTTGAGTGGAGTTGTCTTTAAAGTTGTATACCTGTTTTGGGATCCCAGTTAATTTTGAGATGCCAGGATATAATACTTATATTAAAAATGTTATTACAAGATGTGTGTGCATGCATGTGTCTGTGTCTAATTTGAGAAGCAACTTGAAATCCATTTATGATGCCCATTAACAATGGTGTTTATAACAGTTACTGTTCTACCACCAGTTTTTCACAGAACCTGAATGAAGAGGGTTGAAAATCAATCTAGGGAACTAAACCCTTATGGTGGTGCAAACATAATTACCTCGTCTTTGTATATTAAATAGATTAAAACTGTGACCAAAATTATGCTTTTTGGAACTCCACAATTCTTTTAACTACCTTTGACCAACACAACCATTCCATAAGGACAACCTCCATAGGTTTATAGCAGGTTACTAAGCTAATAGCCCTAGGGACTTTACAAGCCTAGCCATGTTATACCAATGTTCCCTAACTGACCTTTGTAGATGGTCATTATTCACAGAGCAGTTCAATGAGCAGCACTGATCTCCACCTTTAAATATCTAGGACTATGGCTTGATCAGTCACTAAACTTCTATTTCCACAGACAAAGTGAGAGCCAAAATAATCTCTCTCCTCTTCTGGGCCAAAAAGATCCCCCCTTTTCTATTCCAACCAGCTAGAGTAGCCATTGGCAACTTGAATATGGGCTCATAATCTTTGTTTCTGCCTCCAAGAAAAACATTGCCACACTTCAGATTCTCTTTAACAGCATTTGCTGATTCATTACAAACTCACCCTTCTATGAGCATCACTGTATCACCCTAGAAAAAGCCAAATGGCTACCAATAAAACAAAGATTTAACCTACTTTCAGGATCAAAACTCTACACAATAGCCAAACTCCACCCATTTACTCCCCTTGCAGCTAGACTTCTCGAAAAAAAAAACTCACTATACATCCTGAGACACTACTGATACCCATACCATCTCTCATTACCCCTAGAATCAAATTCCACTTCACATGCTTTATCTGCTCAGGTACCTGTACTCTGTGACAAGTTCTAGCTACAGACATTAAGGAAATCAACACTTATTCCAAATTCAGAATGCAACTCACTTCTTCATCCAAGCCAAATGCTCCTGCTTCAACATAGGACATATCACCTAGCCTACCTCCTTTCCAAGTCTTTAGAAGCTGATGTATATATTGTACATTACACTGTGCTTGATTGTACATTGCAATGTGCTTGCTCACTGTAATACGTATGTATATATATATATATATATATATATATATATATATATATATATATATATCACACACATGTTTTTCTATGTAATTAGTCGGAACTAGTCTGTTATTTCTTACAGTTCTGTATTTTGAAATTGGTCAGTATTGATCAGTGTACTACTCTGGTAAAGAAATGTAAATAATTAAGTTAATTTAACAGGATAAACTAACAAAATCACCTGTTTTCAGTTACACCTGCTGTGTAGTTAAGTAACTTGCTCAGTTAAAGTCAGCATATCTCTCAAAATCTCTCAAATGTCCAGATTTCCACAGAATGTCCAGATTTTTGCCTCATATTGTTGATCTGATCATCATAAAATGTGTGATTTTCTGGCAAATCACAGAGGATTGAAGTCACTAAATAATAACATTCATTTTTGTTTTAAATTTCATATCCTTCAGAAAATGCATGCTAATGCAAAACCTGTTATTCTAACAAATTTCTAAGTGTATTATATAGTCATATATTTAAAATATGTCCTTATTTTTGGACCTTTGTTCACCCCTCATTAATTCTGGATCTGTACAGATTTCTTGTGCTATGAGGTTGGGTGGTGTGGCTGTCATCAGTATATAGAGAAAGAAAAGAGTCCAGTTGTATCTTTCGGCTTTACCCGGTTAGGGGTCACCACAGCGGAACTCCGGTCCGCTAATGATTGGCAGTAGATTTTTACGTACCGAGTTGCCAGCCCTGACGCACAACCTTCAACAAAGGTACGCCCATTCACACATGTCTCGACACAGAAGACGCTTCAGCTGTTAAAAAGGTTAAGCTTCCCTTGTTATGGTCTATTCTAGCAGTGGCTAGGAAAATAATAACCAGAAACTGGATTTCAGATACACCTCCTTCGTTCAATTAATTTAAAAATGTTATGAATATAGTGTGCCATATGGAAATAAACACAATTAGGTCAAGAACAACTAGAAAAACATCTTATTATATTGTATGGGATAATTTACAAAATTTGTTAAAAAAATCCTAATTTCAATAGCATGATATTTTAGTTTAATTAATTGATCTGATTGTAGTGGATGTCTTTGTAAATACTTTAGTTGTTTTGTTGAATGTTATAATCATATCTATTTTTAATTACTTGTATAAAATTGTTATGATATTTCTCTTGTATGTTAAAACAATAAACCTGTTTTGAAAAAAAAAAAAAAGAAGACGCTTCAACTGAGAATCAAACTGGACAATGTCTTACTGTGAGGCGACAACGCTACCGCGGCACCACCACCGCAATAAAGAAAATAATCCAGTACAGGACTAAAAACTTCACACGATCATGAGAAAAGACTGCTTCTTAGCACAAAGAGGTATGCACAGTGAAGCTTAGTAATTTCACAGAAACTGGTATTTTGCAGATTTTGGGACAGATCAACAAGTGTCACTTAATAAGCACTTGAATGTGGAACAGGTGGTAGGCATTTGCAACAAAGTTGCTTTGCATGGATATAATGAGTATAAAAGTGACAACACTCAGATCTCCAAAAGGATGTATTTATCTAAGGTAGCATAGCCTAGTCCACTGATCAATTATCTGCCATTTCACACTGCACGCTAAATACTTATGAAAAAAGTGTGTGTGTGCGTGTGTGTGTGTGTGTGTGTGTGCGTGCGTGTGTGCGTGTGCGTGTGTGTGCGTGTGCGTGTGTGTGTGTGTGTGTGTGTGTGTGTGTGTGTGTGTATGTGTCTCTGTGTGTCTGTGTTTGTATGTATGTGTGTGTCTGTGCATGCTTCTGTCTCCCTGTCTGTGTATCAGCCAGGAGTTGTAACTGCAATGCAATTTATTTTGCATTGCCATGAAGCTAGCCTTTAATACAGTACTAACAGTTTCAAAAGTGATTTCTTAAAATGTTATCAATAAAGAATAACATCACTGTGCCTATTTCAAGCTGTAATGCAAACACATGCATTTATTAAACGTGCCAGTTTTGAAACCTGACTATTCCCACTCGTCAAGAAGTTTAACTCTTTTGTTTGTGTATTGTAATTTATGCATTGTGCTCAAGGCAGTTTTGATTCTATCTAGAGAGTAATCATTAGTGATTTCTTATAATCTATTTCTTTTGTGTTTAAGTGTAGTGTTTGGTAAGTATCGCCTCATGTTTAGCTGTTATCCATTAATGGATGAATTGCAGTTACGTATTGTCTGTTCTTGTCTCTGCATTTTTGAATGTATGTGTTTCATTATCTGCCTAATGGATTGGGCTGTGCCAGGGTCCCTAGGACCAGTCCACGTACCTGGTGAATGAATAAATGAAAGAATGAATGAAGGCATAAACAATAAATAAACAAGAAAACAAAAAAATAGCTTTTATTGTTACACATACTGAATTTTTTTTGCATTTTAGAGCTATCTGAAATTCTTATATTTTTATTACCTACAGAAGAGTGAATGTTAACAGGCAGAATATATGTAACTCAGACAGAAGAAGTTACATTTTTTCATTATCTGCTTCTGCAGTCTGCATTACAAACCATAGATGAACTGAAGGATATGACAAATGAATGAGTAAACAAAACATTTTTCACAATGGTTGCTTTATGAAAGGTACCCCTTTGTCAGCAGCGATTAGACACACATAGGTTCATAGGTTCATACTAGGCTATCTGCCCTAGGGCATTTATAAGCCTAGCCAGAGTTGTGTGGCTTTCACCACCCCTTAGGTTGAAGAATACTATACCCATTAGTTTGCCGTGCCTCTGTCCAGCAGTGATACAGAGATGATCCCCGGGGTAAACCTACGATCTCCCATCCACTCGTCAAGATTCCTCTTGAACAGAGCCAGCAAGGTGTTCTGTCTCACATGGACTGGGATTCTGTTCCACAGCATAGGGAGTCTCTGGGTGATGAATCTGTCCCTCCAGCACGTCCTATTTATATCCGTGTTGAGGTTTAAGTCTCTTGCTCTTGTGGCTCTGGTGGATTTGGATTTTTTGAGGTGGAGCATGTCCATTAATTCCGGGTTGGACATGGCCTTGCATGTCAGGCACAGGTCACCTCTGAGCAGACGGTATGCGACTGAATAGAGCTGGAGTTTCTTCAGTCGGGCAGCATATGGCATATTTTTGAGCCCCTTTATCCTTTTGATGAGGAACTTTTGGGGTCTTTCCAATTGCTGCAGGTGTCAGGTAAGATACATTCCGAATGGGGCATTGTACTCAATCACTGGTCTGATAAGTGAAGAGTACAGGGGAACAATGACCTCCCTTGATCTGGATGTGAATCCCTTCATAATCAGGTGGGCAATGTAGAAGGTCCTCCTAACCACTTTGGCAATGTGAGTGTCAAAAGAAAGGTTACTGTCAACTTGGGTCCCCAGGTCCCTGATAACCTCTTCTGTGCTTAATGGATTGCCACCTATGTGGTAACTTGGGGTTACCTTGTTTTTACCAAAGGGTATGACTATACATTTCTTAGTGTTTAGCTTAAGGCCATGGCTCTGGCACCAGTTATCCATTTCTATGAGACCTCTCTGAAGGATATCTGTGTCTGATGGATTTTCAACTATGGCGCCCAGTTTGCAGTCATCTGCAAACTTTGTCAGCCACAATCCTCCTATGTTTGCCTGCACTTCTGAAAAGTAGATGCCGAACAAGAGGGGGCCCAGGACTGAGCCCTGTGGGACACCGCTTGTGACCGGCTTGGAGTCTGACATGTCACCAGCAACTCTAACCCTGTGGGTTCTGTCCTTGAGCCAGTTTGCAACCCGTCTTGTGACATATGGGTTTACATTTAAGCTGGTGAGCTTTTCTATGATACCCAAGTGGGGTATTGTGTTGAAAGCTTTTGCAAGGTCAAGGTAGGCTGTGTGAACTGCCTTACCCTCATCAATGGCCTTGGTGACTGTTTCAAAAAAGTCGACCAAGTTCAAGAGGCATGATCTGCCGTGACAAAGCCGAATTGGGTAGGATCCAATGTCTGTAGGTCTCCTATGTCTTTATTTATGAGTTCCATTATGATCCCCTCCATAGCTTTGCAGACCAGGCTTGTTAAGCTTATGGGGCGGTAATTACCAGGGTCCGTAGAAGCACCGCCTTTGTAGAGTGGGACCACAGTTGCCGTACGCCACTCTTTGGGTACGTATCCTGTGGTAAGGCTAAGATTAAACAGCAGCCTTATGTGTGGGTTTAGTTCCTCATTGAGTTCGTGCAGCACACAGCCGGGGACACCATCCGGTCCCATTGATGCTGTGTTTTTAGCTTTAGAGAGAGCAGCTCTCACCTGGGCATTTGAGATGATTGGGAGGCTACACTCTGCTGGGATAGATATTTCTCCTTTTGGGGGGGGGGGGGAGAAATTTTCACTGAACCTGTCTGCCAGTATGTTTGCAATGTCTGTGGGTTCAGTGACTTTTGTATCATTTTGGACTATTTCTGAGCATATCTGGGAGTTTCCACCCAGATTTCTAACATAGCTAAAGAAGGCCTTATGATTGTCTTTTGAGTCCTTGGCGATTTTTCTCTCAAAGTTGGCCTTGGATGATTTTATGAGTGATCGTAGTTTTTACTAGTATTGATCAGAGATGTCTTCCCTTTTAAGGATTTTGCTCTATCTTGTAGTAGCTTTCTCCTCTTGTTGTAAAGTTTGTTTATGGCTGGGGTCCACCAGATCGGGCGCTTGCCTTTGGTGGAAAGGGTCTTGATTTTATTTGGGATTGCTTGATTCATGCAATCCTGGAGGTGCTCGTAGAAAGCATTTGTAAGGGATTCAGCAGCGTGGGTTGTGGTTTCCAATGGCTCAGGGGCCTTGAAGGATACCACACCAGTCTTAAGAAGTGTGAAGTTGGCTTTTGAGAAGTTCTTCACTGTGGTCTTTTTTGTTGGGGGTGGGGGCGGGATGTGGCTCTCCAGTGAGATTAGTTTATGGTCTGATCTCATCAATGAGGGATATACTTCCGGTGTGGAGCATTTTGTCCCCATGTTTGTGATGATCAGGTCTAGTATATTTCACCTCATGTGGGAATGGTGACAAGTTGTTCCATAGTATTTGAGTTTATGAACTCCAGGAACCTTTGGGCTAGGGTATTGGGGCTTGAGTAATGTTCCCAGTCTATGTTTGAGTAGTTGAAGTCACCCAATATGATGGTGTTTGGAGAGACATTTATACTCTCCAGTGTCTTCAGGAAGGCTGTGTGGGGTTCCTGAGTTTGAGAGGGTGGCCTGTAACATGCTACAAACTGTAGAGCAGTTTTGCCTATGGTTAATTGCACCTGAATGGTCTCTGATGCTTCGTGAGTTGCCACCAGCCTGAAGGTGTGGGTATCCTTGATGAATATGGATACACCCCCTCCTTTTGTGGTACGGTCCGGGTTTTGGGGCCAGAACGCATGATATGAGGTAAAACCTGATAGTGCCGGGGTGCTCTCAGGAGCCTTGAACCAGGTTTCAGTCACAGCACAGACATCGATGTTCTCCATACTAAGGAGGGCTTCGAGGGCATGCATCTTGAGATTTAGACTTCTGGCATTGAGCAGCATTACCCTTAGTTTTTTTCCATTATTGTTTTCTAGGGCGGTGGGTTTAGAATTTGAGCCTTGTCTAAAAAAGGCATTATGGGGGGGGCAAGAGCCTTTGCCAATATCCGGAAACCCAGGGGTGACAGGTGCAAGCCGTCCCTTGCGAAGCAGCATGGCTTGTCAAGCATGTCATTCCAGGCAGACAGACATTGGATCCCCTTAGAATGACACCAGAAATTAAGCCAATTATTAAAACTGATCATTTTGTCTCTGTATTGTGGCATCATTCTTGGTGAAGGTAGGATACTGCTCAGGGTCATACCAGCCTGGGATACATAATCTGAGAGCTCCTTTATGTCTCTTTTCATGTAGTCCAGGGAGGTACGTCTCAGGTCATTCACACCGGCATGGACAATGACTGAGTCATACTTGTACTTGCTGTGGAGTGACCTGAGTGCTTGTGTTATGTGGCGGATTCTAGCGCCCGACAGGCAGCTTACTGTGACCCTCTCCTTGTTCAGTCTGGTGAGTGGGACGTCAGTGTGTCTGACTATGGAGTCACCTATGACAAGTGTGTCTGGCATTGTGTTTGGCCTTAAGGGCTGTGACTGATTTGCACACTGACTTTGTGATCTATGTGTTGCTTGTGTTATGTCATGAGGTGGCAGTTGTTTGGGTGTCTGCTTTGGAGGCCTCTGCTGTTTTGGTAGATTTTTGATCAGTGCCTCCGAGTATGTCTTTGTGTGTTTATGTGTTTGATTTGTAGTTGTGATAGTTCTATGTGAGACTGGGTTTATGGTGTGTGTGGTTACCTTCTCCTCCTGTCTGGTTTTGCCAGTCCTGAGTTGAGAGAGCTCAGCCTCCAGTTTGGCTATATAGTTGCATCTCACATGTATTTGTGTTTTGTGGGAGGAGGAGAGGGTTGTCTGTGTACATGAGGCAATTGTAACATTGCCTCAATATTCCTAGATTCACCAGCTGAGCAGGAGAGGACGCTAGCAACTGACCCTTTGACATGCTAGAAGAAATGAAAAAGTTTGCTGTGTAACTGAGTCAGAAAGGACCTATAGGGAAGTGGGTACTCAAGGAGGTTTTAAGCTAGTGAAGTACTTTGTATAATATAGAAGTGCTTTACCTGACTAAAAAATGCTTTAGGAACAAGTGCTGAGCTTTACAGATAGAGAATAGACTGTTTAGATTACAAGTAGAGCAGTTCTAAGGGAAAAAATGAAGAGCAGACTTTACGGAGCCAGAAATAGTTTAACCGGTGCTGCCCGATGGTGCTCTAGTGGCAACTCCGCGCTAAATGCAAAAAAGGCATTAAGTCAGTAGTACAGGCTAGCACACTTTAGTGGGCAGCCAAACAATTAAATTAAACAGCAAACAAACACTTTTCGACTTGAATTAGACTAATTTCGACTAAAATGTACTTTTAAGTGCAGATAATAAAAAATGCAGTAAATAACTATGAAAACAGTTAAAGCTTGCTCTAGGCAAGCAGTAGAAAGTAAAACAAATATAAAAAACAGCAGGATACTTAATCAGGAAAGCAGTCGCTTTTTTTTCAGTTCTCTGTAGCCAGGAAGACTCAACAGGACCACGTGGAGCTGTGTCTGAGCAATATGGCTTCAAAAAATGCCAGAGGCAGATTTTAACCAGGGAACTTCAAAAGAGCTAGAAATGGTCCAAAATGACCAATTACTACAGCTTCTTGTGCTGAGGTCACTTCCCTCAAGGACAGGTAGGCTATTCAAGGCTCCCCACTCCCACTGGTGAGCTAAGAAACTTCCTTCTATCCAAGTAAGGCAATGGACAACACAGGAACTACAACACAGTCCAGGATACAGCAAGGCCTGTAAACTGGTCTAACTAGTTTAGGAGAGGCAGGAAAACAAGGAATATTTTTTGTTTTTTGTTTTAAATAGAAACACACAGAAATGCAGAAAAGGCAATAAGTCAGTAGTACAGGCTAGCAATATACAATGATTTTCTTACTACCTTGGCCACATGTTGGTGAAAGGCCAGATTACAGTATACATATGTTCCCAGATCCCTATCAGGTCAACTCTTTAGAGGTGTCTTATTGATGGAGTAATTAGCCTGGGTGGCACTTTACCTAAAAAGCACTATACTACATTTCTTGGCACTGACTTTTAATCTGTGACTTTGCTTCCAGTCGTTTGTCTGTATTAGAAACTCTTGTAAGATGTTTGTATAACTGGGGAAATCTATGATAGTGTCCAGTTTGCAATTTCTGCGAGCTTAGTCAGCCAAAGGCCCTTGACATTAGCCTTTACCTCTGAGATGTAGATGCCAAATTTCATCAAGGTTTTTACTTTATAGTTTATATGCTTCAGTTGTACATCATTTTGAACTCTTTAGTAATGTTACTGTCGTTGGTGCTACAACTTTGCTAGCTCTGTAACTTTCAAGTGTTGTGGAGTATGACTATTGCTGCTGTTGTGTACAGTTCTTCATTTCTAAACTAAAGCTAGATGCAAAGTACTTCAAAAGGTAACAGGTGTCCTGATTTTACAGATGGAGTTCTAAGTTTGGGAGCAAATATGGTTTTAAAGAATAGAACATCTCAAGATAATTAACGCAGCAGATGCAACTTATGAATTTCTGCAACTGTAGCAGCCAGGTTGGCCTTTATAGTTAGGATTGAGACATATGCAGTGGAATCAAATATGCCTTTGAAACAGAATGCCAAAATGATCTTTTTTGAATTATTTGCCAGCTTGTGTTTTCTTTTCTTTCTTTTTTTCCCTAGCTACAAAACTGTGCATACAAACTGTTGAGGATTTTCACTTCACTAATTTTTCTTGGCTAACTCATTGCATTCAGTAAGTCAGTTTGTAAGGCTGAGACATTCAAATAACATAAACTTATTGAAAATCTCATATCAGGTAACACAGTGTACTATGACAGGATATACAAACTGTGTTATAATGTTTATCACAGTATGCAATATCTTCTTAGTATTAATTGCTTGGACAGTGTGGTTCGAAGTGGCCATCTAAGCAAAGAACAAGCACAGTAACAACCCCATGACATGTCATTATTTAATGATTTGGGTTTTTATTTTCAAAGGGTTAAGCATGATACGAGGTATGATATTTTGTATCTGCATATTAATAGGATCAGTGCAGCAAATGTTGTGACATTCCCACTTCTGAAAAGGAATCTGCACCCATGAGTAGACATTGTGCCAGATCCTGTTGTTCTTAGCTTGTGCCAAACTTGTAATGGTGAGAGAGTGCTGCACCCTATTAATTTGTTAGAGACGCAGCTTAAAGTCTGTGTGCTGACATGCAGGAACAGTGCTAGCCAAGAGCTACAAAATCATTTAGCTAGTCATTAAGTTTGATGAAAGAGACTCTGCCATACCTCTCAACCTCTTAGCACAAGAAATCTGGACAAAGACAAAAATAATGGGGGTACGTTGGCTCAAAATAGGGGCAAATGTTAAATATTGCTCTTATAAAATTGTTAAAATGCATGGTAACACAAAACCTTTTATTCTGTGAAGTCTATAAAATCTGAAACTCGTTATTTAGTGACTTCAGTCCTCACTGATTTGCCAAAAACCCACAAAATTTAGGAGGAACAGACTAAAAATATGAAGCAAAAATCTGGACATTCTGTAGAAAATCTGGATAGTTGAGAGGCATGGACTCTGCCAATAAAAGCTCTTTGGATAGGGGAAGAGCATATAAGTACATCAATGTCAAACCTGTAGCCACTCAGAAGCTGCATCTGCTGTGTCCATGATGCCCTTCTTTATTTATTATGTATTTTATTTATTTATTTGTTTGCATTTAGTTTAAAGAAAGGTTCAACTGGTCATGCAAGACCCCTTTTCAATGGAAGCCTAGGGAGAAAAGTATCTTAAGAGTCGGGATTGTCAGATGATAGAACACCAAAATTAAGTATAAAAGTGTTAAGTACATTTTCTGTGGCATTCTGAAGAAATCCTGACTCTTGGAAGGAAGACAGCACTAAATAAAGTTACAATAGTTCTTTCCAGTGATGCTGTGATTGTTGTTTTTTGGTTTTATTGGTTCATATCAAATCCACACTGATACACTTTTTTTGAAAAAAGTTCTGGGATTCATGTAACTGTTTTGGTAACAAAACATTTAAAGACTTAACAAGTCTAACTGCTGAATTGACCCTAGGGCAAGATTATGATAAATATTTTTAGAATTTGAAAAGTATCTCAGAACAAATTTATACATTTTAAAAAACATTAATGACACTTTTAATCAAACTCTACCAAGGTTCTTAGAACACATATGTCAGGTCACTTACAAGAATAAAGAGCACAAAACAATATTATCTTATCTTTATAAAATCTTGATAAAATATTAAAGTCAAGTGAATGATGAATACTGACAAGATGATCAATAAAGTTTAAAGAAACCAATAAAAATCTCATTTTGAAATCTATAGGAACACTTCTCAAGTAAATTTCTGGAAAATATACACATGGAAATACACACAGAGGGCTTTTTCAACACCTGACCAGGCAGGAAGTTTTCTAAAGATTCACTTATAACATGATCGAAATGTAAACATGAGGTAAAGACTAACTGGAAATATATTATGACTGGAACAGGGAACAAGGTATGGACCAGCTATTGTCATATGTAGGGTGAGCAATAGTGTGCCATAGGTACAATGACCACAAGGCATGCTATGAGGAATATGAGGCCCCCTGCACTTAGTATTGAGTGCTAACTCTAACCCAAACTCTAATGCCTGAGGTCACCTGTGGCTGGCAATGATGGCACAATGCTCATGGCACAGTCTGGCAACACAGTGACACTTTCAGCACCATTAATACAGGACGGCATGTGCACATCACACACAACTAAGATAATGATGGTGAGGTAAAATGAAGCTCCAGCATCACCTGTGTTTTGCAGTGCACATCCTGCCTATATTAGCCTCACCCAAACTACACAGTAGTTCCCACCACAAATGGCAGCAGTGAGCTGCACTTCCTCTGAGATGTGTGCACCCACCATAGGGGAGAGGTGTGTAGGTGGCATTTGCTACCATGACATTAGGACATTGCCTGATATGGGTATCACCCTTGGCATCAATAATCAACAGTTGTCCATGTCATTGATTCAGGTATAGAGGGCCACTATGCGCAATATGTCAAGAGATACTGAGCGTGCTTCATGACCTGTGTGAGGATGTATAACTATGTAGGGACATTCTGCAATGCATGCAGGCAGACATGGCATATAGGAATCTGAAGTAGGCATGTCTGCTGAGCACAGAGGGTGGCAATGTCAGCATCCACTGTTATAGCCACGAGGGTACTGGTAGATGTCCACCATGATCATGATAGGGGCCATATGCATTGTGCATGGTTGCAAGTCAGGTGTATATAGATGGTGTACACTTCTGTAGCTTGCATCATGGTTACATCCCTAGGAATGGGCACTCCCATGGTGATGGCCAATGCTGTTCCTGATCCACTGAGGTTGTCCCTACCAGGCCATCTATTCTCAGTCCCAAAGCTCCATGCCATCCCAATTCCTAACCTGCTCGGTACAATACCTAGCCATGACTGTTTGCAGTGTCATGGATGCCGACCACCTACTGCCTCCATATATAGGGGTGACCACGGACAGTTTCCCTAATCCTATCATTCAGGAGAAAACCCTGCTTTATACTAGATTCTTGGATGATATTTTCATCATCCTACAGGGGGAGAGGGAAGTGGCTGAGATACTGTTAGATTGTTTTAATACCTCCACCAGTTTTTTGAAATTTACATTCAATTTCTCTAAGGAGAGGATCTCTTACTTAGATGTGGAGTTATTTAAGGATATCCCTCTAGGCTGTTTTACTGCCAAAATTCATCGTAAAGTAACTTTTTCTAACAGTTATTTACATTTTGAGAGCAGTCACCCCTCCCATCAGAAGAGGTCGATAGTAAAGGGGCAGTTGGTGAGGGTGGCGAGGATGGTGTCTAAGTTCAGCGACTTCCTTGAAGAATGTGAGTTTATTCATGGCCTTTTTTTGAACAGGGGATACCTGGACCATCTCATACCTGAATTGGTCAAGGAAGTTTGCGGTAAGAGGAAGAATGGGTTCTACGTACCAATTTTGGGTAATAATGTAACACCCCAGAACCCCGAGCCATCCCATATGCAAGCCCATGTGAATTACCTTTCCAGTTTTATTAAAACTTTCAATGTTGATGCAGAGGATATTTCCTCCATCATAAAGAAAAATTGGAGTATTTTACGATTAGACATGCAAGGTAACTCACAGTTTGAGATCACACCCAAGGTGGTGTTTAGGAGGGGGTTGAATCTGAAGAGTATTCTACAGATGAAATCAAACCATGCCCCGGTTAGGGGGATGTACAAATGCAATATGTGTAAATACTGTAGGTTTATTAAAGCAGGGACCTATTTTAGTATTGGGGAGACCAAATACCACATCAGGGGTAGATTTAACTGTACCAGTTCACATGTGGTATATTTGGCTAGGTGCTCTTCATGCCTGGTGTTTTATATAGGAAAAACTGATAGGAAACTTCAAGAACGCCTTTATGAACACCTTTATGCCATCAAAAAAGAGAAGATGGAGAATGCGCTTGCCAGGCATGTTAAGGAATACCCGGGTCATGAATTTACTTTTTCAGTCATTGATCAGGTAGTTCCTTCCAATAGGGGGGTCCAGATATGTTACTTTTAGAACAAAAGGAATTAATTTGGCAGCTAAAACTAGAAGCTTATCATTATCCAGGCTTAAATGGAATGTTATCCATTTCTTGTATTTTAAAATTAAGAAGTTTGGTTAGGTAATTTTATTGTATTTATTTTTGTAGATTGCATCCATTTCAATTTTCATCTATTTTTTATCTATTTTAGCATGGCTTACAAAAGTATGGATATTCCTTTTACTGCTTGTTCAGTAAGGTTGAGTTCTCAGGGAAGGGTTTGAGCAGGTGTTGTGAATGTATTGGCTTAATTGTTAAGTAGTCGTGTGATTTATGAGCCTTTTATTAAGGTATAAGTTGGAACATGTTTGTTTTTCTGATGAAGTTGGTGTGGGACACTGACGAAAAGCCTACTATTGTTGAGCTTAAAATAAATTTTAACTTGCAGTTTATCAACATCACTGTGTCTGGAATTGGTGCGTCTACTGATTTTTATCGTCTTGCCGGCTTCTTTTTTCAAGTTTGGTTTGTTTTGCGGTATACTTCTCAACCTCTTAGCACAAGAAATCTGGACAAAGCCAAAACTAATGGGGACAATGGCTCAAAAATAGGGACAAATTTTAAATATTGCTCTTATAAATTTAGAAAGTTGTTAGAATGAAAAGCTTTGTGTTAACATCCATTTTCTGAAGTATATGAAGTCTGAAACTCAAATGTCTGTCATTATTTAGTGACTTCATTCCTCAATCATTTGCCAGAAAAAAAACACAACTTTTAAGAGAAACTGACTAAAAATATGAGGCAAAAATCTAAACAGTTGAGAAGTATGATGTCAGCTTAGTGTAAAATGATCTTCCTGGTGTTGCTGCTCATGTATGTGTTATCTTTTGGATTTTTTGTGTGTTTGTAGTTAAATAGCCACAAAACATTTTTGAAACAGTGAGGTGACAGAGATGTAAGACAACTTTTGGATAAATATCTTAAAACAAGCATGTCATGTAGGTTATATTAGCAATTGGTGTTTAGCACTGAAGCTGTGCAAGTATTTCTAGGTAACTCTGCTTGGTTTAAATCCGTAAGCAAAACACAAATATGTATTTCTGGAATCCAAAGCAAAGCAAACATGACAAGCATTTGTTAATGCCAAATGTTGACAGCTTTTATGATGAACTGCTTTATGGAATTGTCTTCCAGCACAAGTTACTGAATCCCAGGATCTCTCATGTTTAAAAAATGTAAAGTTTCATGTAATGAATGTTAGTGCTTTAAGATGGTGGTTAGTTCACTTTGCTTTCATTCTATTATCTAGTACGTTTATAGGGAGGTACTAGGCTAACTGCTGTGTGGACCATCTTAAGCCTAGTCAATTTCCCTTTCAAGGGCGAGAATCAACCCCTGTGCTCTGTAACTGGGAGGTAAACATTTTAACCATTGCACCAACACCCAGCCCCATAGATTAGGATTACTCACTGATCAATAGCTTTGACTTGCTTAAAATGTCTCTGCTTGAATACATATATGTATGTTTCCTGTTATAACATCATTTATATTTTTTATTAGCTGCATTTGTATACTTACTTTTCTCAGTTCAAGTCACTATATTCTTAAATGTAATGTTTTTGTACATTTGCTATATGTACATGTTTTTATGTGTGTGTGTGTGTGTGTGTGTGTGTGTGTGTGTGTGTGTGTGTGTGTGTGTGTGTGTGTACAGCTTGGCCTTGTGGCCCAGGCAGTGGGTGAATACAAGCCCACCGACTTTGTTAACAAATTTCGAATGAGGTAAAGTATGGTAGGAAGGTAGTCGACAGAAAGAGGTGAATTATATATAGTGTCATTATAATGGTATAAAAATTAGATGTGCATTTATAGACTTCCTAAGCCCCATTCAAGAGTCTTGAAGTATTTAGTGACTGTAACTGTAATCATCACTGTTTTGTCATGATCCAGTCTGTTGCATTTGTAAAGCATAACTTGTCTCTTCTTGATAGCATCAGAAGCAGAATATGAATCCTGCAGTGCAGGAATACAAAATGACTTGCTAAAATAATTCAGGGCTGTGATATTAGTTTCTGAGTTGCCCATACCTTACTTGGATAGAAGAAAGTTTCTCTGTTCACCTGTGAGAGAGGGGAGCTTTGAGCAACCTATCTGTCCCTGGAGGAGTGGTTCCAGCCCAGAAGTTAGTAGTTTATTGGCCATTTTGGGCCAATTTCTATCTCTTTCATTTCCCTACTATAAAAACCATGTTTGCACGGTTTTCCGCACTGGGCAGCGCCAGTTAGCTACGGTTAAATTATTCCTGGCTCCATTAAGTCTCCTCTTCAGTTTTTCCCTTGAAACTAGTCTAGCTCTCAACCTAAGCACTCAAAAAGCATCCTACAGCCCAGCACTTGCTCAGACCTAATAGCAAGCACTAATATACCCTGACACTGATTGCCCAGCAGGGCAAGGCTCTTTATTCACCCCTCACCAACCAAGTGACTAAGCAGCTCAACCTACTATTCAGGCATGACCAAAGGGCAATTTCAGGTGTACTCTCTAGTAAAGCTGGTGAATCTGGGTATCCTGAGGCAATGTTACAACTGCCTCATGTACACAGACAACCCTCTCCTCCTACCACAAAACACTAACATATGCGAGAGATGCAGTTATACAGCCAAACTGGAAGCTAAGCTGTCTCCACCCAAGACTGGAACAGACAGTCAAGAGGAGAAGGTGAACACTTGCACCACACCTCCAGCCGCACACAGACCTACTAAAACAGCACTGGCAAAAAATACACATAAATACACAAAATCATACTCGGAGGCTCTAAATAAAAACCTACAAAAGCATCAGAGACCTCCAAAGCAGACACCCAAAAAACCTGCACCTCCTGTCACAAACCAGACAACACATAAAACACAAAATCAGTGTGCCGCACAATCGCAGCCCTTAAGGTGAAATAACATACCTAACACACTAGTAATAGGTGACTCTATAGTCAGGCACACTGACGTCCCACTCACTAGGCTGGACAAGCAGAAGGTTACTGTTAGCTGCCTGTCGTGAGCCCAAATCCACCGCATAACACAAGCACTCAGGTCACTCCAGAACAAGTACAAATATGACTCTGACATTGTTCATGTTGGTGTGAATGACCTGAGACATACCTCCCTGGACTACATGAAAAGAGATATGGAAGAGTTCTCTGATCATGTAGCCCAGGCTGGTGTGACCCTGACCCTGAGTAGCATCCTGCCCTCACCAAGAATGATACCTCAGTATAAAGAAAAAAAAATGATCAATTTCAACAATTGGCTAAGCTTCTGGTGTCATTCAAAAGGGATCCAGTGTCTGTCAGCCTGGGACGACATGCTCGACAAGCCACATTGCTTCGCAAGAGATGGCTTGCACCTGTCACCCCTAGGCATTCGAATACTGGCAAAGGCTCTTGCTGCCCTCATAGTGCCTTTTTTAGGCAAGGCTCAAAAGTCAAACCTGCCTCCATAAACAGCACAATTAACAAAAAACTGAGGGTTATGCTACTCAACGCCAGGAGTTTAAATCTCAAAATGCACACGCTCGAAGCACTCCTCAGTATGGAGAACGTCGACATCTGTGTAGTAAGTGAAACCTGGTTCAAGGCTCCAGAGAGCACCCCAGCACTACTGGGATACAACTCATACCACATGTTTCAGCCACAGAACACGGACTGAAACACAAAAGGAGGGGGTGTATCCATATTAATCAAGGATACCTACACCTCCAGGTTAGTGGCGCAGCATGATACCTCTGAGATCATCCATGTGCAACTAACATCGGGCAAATCTGCAGTGCAAATTGTGGCCTGCTACAGATCACCCTCCATGACCCAGGACCACCATTCCACCTTTCTGGAGACACTGGAAAACATGAAGGTCCTACCGAACACCCTGATATTGGGCGATTTCAATTACCCTACCATTCACTGGGAAAACTACTTGAGTACAAACTCCCAGACCCAGCACTTCCTGGAATTCTTCGACTCAAACACCCTGGATCAGCTGGTAAACTCCCCTACCAGAGGTGAAAACATATTGGACCTGGTCATCACCAACATGGGCAACAGGTATTCCACACCGGAGATCAACCCGTCACTGGTTAGATCAGACCATAAACTTATTACTCTGGATGACCACACCCCACCCCCACCCCCAACGAAGGAAACCACAGAAAAAATCTTTTCTAAAGCAAACTTCACCTTACTTAAGACAGAGGTGGTAAGTTTCACAGCCCCCACGCTAAAGGATAACGCTGCCCAGGAAGCAGAAACCTTTACAAATGCACTCTATGAGCACCTACAAGGATACATGGATCATGCCATCCCTAGCAAAACCAAGACTCACTCCTCTAAGAGAAGGAAACCAGTTTGGAGGACCCCTGCCATAAACAGGCTATACAATAGAAGGAGGAAACTAGTTCAGAAAAAAAGCAAATCCCAAGAAGGAAAGACATCCCTGATCAGTATCAGTAAGAAACTAAGGTCCCTCATGAAATCATCCAATGCTAACTTCAAAAGAAAAACCGCCAAGGATTCAAAAGGTAACCACAAAGCCTTCTTTAGCTATGTTAAGAATCTAAGTGGCAACTTGCAGATATGCACTGAACTAGTGCAAAATAGCACAAAATGTACTGAACCTACTGATATTGCCAACATCCTGGCAGATAGATTCATTGCAAACTTCACACCCCTCTCACCTCCAAAAGGGCCAACAACAATACCAGAAAAGTGTAGTGTCCCAAAAATCACAGACGCACAGGTGAAAACAGCCCTTTCAAAAGACAAAAACACAGTATCAATTGGACCAGATGGTGTCCCAGGCTGCGTCTTGCATGAACTACAGAATTAACTAACCCCCCCCCACCTAACCACGCTGTTTAACATCAGCCTCTCTACAGGCTATGTGCCCATAGAATGGCACACAGCAACGGTTATTCCTCTCCACAAAGGAGGGGCCACAACTGACCCTGGTAACTATCGCCCCATAAGCCTGACTAGCCTGGTCTGCAAGGCTATGGAGCGCATCATCATGGAACTCATTAACAAAGACATTGGGAACCTCCAAACACTTGACCCGACCCAGTTCGGCTTTGTTAAGGGCAGATCATGCCTACTAAACCTGGTTGACTTCTTCAAGACAGTCACCAAGGCCATAGACAAGGGAAAGGTGGTTCACATAACCTACCTTGACCTTGCCAAGGCTTTTGACACCATTCCCCACTCAGGTATTACAGAAAAACTCACCAGCCTGAACATAAACCCCTACGTCAAGAGATGGGTTGCCAACTGGCTTACAGAAAGAACTCACACGGTAAGAATAATGGGCTCCAGGTCCAACTCTAAACCAGTCACAAGTGGTGTCCCACAAGGCTCAGTCCTGGGACCCCTACTGTTCGGCATATACTTCTCAGAAGTACAGGCAAACACAGGAGGACAATGGCTAGCCAAGTTCGCTGATGTCTGCAAACTGGGAGTCATAACTGACACTCTGGCTGACATGGACATCCTCCAAAAGGGCCTTACTGAGATGGACACCTGGTGTCAAAGTCATGGCCTCAAGCTAAATGCCAAAAAAATGCATAGTCATCCCGTTTGGGAAAAACAAAACACCCACGAATTGCCACATAGGTGGCAGCCCCCTTAATACAGAAGAGGTAGTAAAAGATCTGGGGACCCAGGTAGATAGTAATCTCTCCTTTGACAATCATATTGCCAAAGTAGTTAGGAAATCCTTCTATGTGACCCGTCTAATTACTAAAGGGTTTGCATCAGGAAATAAAAAGGTTATAGTGCCCCTCTACTCGTCACTCATTAGACCCATCATAGAGTACAATGCCCCATTTGGGATGTACCTCACAAGACACTTCCAACAGCTGGAAAGACCACAAAAGTACCTCACCAAGAGGATTACTGGCCTCAAACATATGTCCTGTGCAGCCCGACTGAAAAAACTCCAGCTGTACTCAGTGGCATATCGCTTACTCAGAGGTAATCTCTGCCTGACTTACAAAGCCATGTCCAACTCAGAATTGATGGACATGCTCCACCTAAAGAAATCCAAGTCACTGCGAGCCACGCGCTGTAGTGAGCTAAACCTCGCCACAACAATAAGTAGAACATGCTGGAGGGAGAGATTCCTGTCACAGAGACTCCCCATGCTTTGGAACAAAATTCCAAACTACATCAGGCAGAGCCCCTCAATAACACTCTTTCAAGAGAAACCTTGACAAGTGGATGGGTAACAGAAAATACACCCCTGGGATCACTTCATTGGCTCTGCTTGACAGAGGATCAGTTAATTAATCAATGGGGTGGCGAAAGCTGACACACTCTGGCTAGGCTTATAAATGCCCTCGGGCAGATAGCCTAGTACCTACCTATGAGCCTATGAACCTATAATAAAAAGTACAGTTTTGTACCTACCATAAATGTAGATGTCCGATAGATATGCATCTGCAGTCCTAACATATGGGTTGTCCTGCCTCAGGCAGCCCTTCGGTCGGCCGGATTCCAAAGTCTGGGTCTGGCTTCGGCTGATGTCGCACTTCACCCGATGTCATAGCTGCTGTTTATTGGGTATAAAGGCATCAGCCGACGCCATTTTCCTCAGTGTTTCTTGCCCCAGATGCCAGGTGCCCTCTAGTAAGGCTAAATTTGGATAAATGCAAATAATTCCAAACAGTAGAGAGCAAACAATATAAAAATATATATATATATATACATATATACAAACAAATACACCTTAATAGATTCCCCCAGCTAGCTAAAAGAGGGGTAAATACCCTAGGAATACCACAGAGGGAAGGAGGGTGTAATCCTGACTGCAGATGCATACCTATCGGACATCTACATTTATGGTAGGTACAAAACTGTACTATGTCCTTCAAGGATGCATCTGCAGTCCTAACATATGGGTAGAATACCATAGCCAAACTGGGGGAGGAGGCACTAAGATAAAGATGGTGTAGTTAAGATCCCTTGCAAAACAGCAGTTGCAAAACCTGCTCGGGATCTAGAGTATAAGGGAAGATTGTAATGCTTGGCAAATGTATGCACGGAGCTCCAAGTAGCAGCTTCTAAAATGTCTTTGGTAGCCACTCCTCGTAGGAAAGCTGTAGTGGTGGCTGTAGCTCTTGTGGAATGAGGTCTGATATTAGCAGGAGTTGTCTTTCCATGAAAAGAGTAGCAGAATCGAGTGCAATTTCCTATCCATTTTGAGATTGTCTGTTTTGAAATTGCTTTTCCTTGCATTCCTGTTGCATATGCTACCAGAAGCTGGTCAGTTTTTCTGCTGGTCTTAGTTCTGTCCAGATAGTAGCGTAATTGTCTGTGCACATCCAAGGTATGTAGCAGTCTTTCCCCCCTGTTCTGTGGGTTGGGGAAGAATGTAGGTAAATGAATCGCTTGGTTCAATGATACTCTGGAGACCACTTTTGGCATAAAGGTAGGGTTAGTTCTCAGAGACTCTGTCCTGATGGAATATAAGGAAGGGTTGTACTGCCATTAATGCCTGTAACTCAGATACCCTTCTTGCTGAAGTAATTGCTAGCAGGAAAGCAGTTTTCCAAGACAAGAATTGTAATTCTGCTGTTGCTGCTGGTTCAAAAGTGTTAACTTTTCCAGCACAAAGTTGAGATCCCATGTAGGTAAAGGTGGTTTCCTTGGAGGCTTTACATTTTGATTCCTCTCAAGAACTGCCTGAGTAGAGGATGAGAGAAGACAGGAGGATCCATGTTGTATTCTGCTGAAATTGCTGATGCATGAATCTTAATGGAGGAGTAAGACAGGCCATTGTGGAACAGCTCTGCTAAATATTCCAGGATGTGTGCTATGTTTGCCAATGAGACATTTTCTTCCTTTGCTGCACTCCAAATGAGGTATCTTTTCCACTTGGCTGAATAAGTCTTCCTTGTGGAGGGTCTGCGTGCCTCCAGGATAATGTCCTTAACCCTCTGAGATAAACCTGGGTTATTTTGTTTTATGCAATATTCCAAGCAGCTAGCTGCAGTGTTTTCAAGTTTGGATGTAGGATCTTGTAGTTGTCCTGTGTTAGTAGTAAGGGACATAGAGGTAGATTCCATGCGTGTGTCCGAGACATGCTTCTCAGTAGCGGGTACCAATGTTGCCTCGGCCAGTCTGGAGCTATCAGAATTACCCTTGGCTGATCCTCTCTGATCTTCAGTAGAACTTTGTACATCAAGGGAAGAGGTGGAAATGCATATGCTGTCAGGTTTTCCAGCTGAAGGAAAGGAGTCCACCCTCCAAGCAAGTGGGTGGTATGCTCTTGTGCAGAATTTCTTCAATTGGTGATTGTGTGGGGAGGCAAACAGGTCTAGCTGTGGTAATCCCCATTTCTTTGTTATGGCTTTGAAGATATCTGGATGCAGCATCCATTCGTGAGCATCCGTGGTAGTTCTGCTTAAGGTGTCTGCTAGAGAATTTTCTTTTCCTGGTACAAATCTGGCCTGAAGTTGAATGTTGAGGTTCATGGCCACATTCCACAGGTCCATTGCCATCTGGCATAGAGGATATGAATGTGTACCTCCCTGTTTGTTGATGTACCACATGACTGTGGTATTGTCCGTCCTTATCAGCAGATGACTCTGTTGAAGGAGTGGTCTGAATGCCTGGATCGCATGTTTCACTGCCAGCATCTCCTTTAGATTTATGTGTAGATTCAGCTGGTCTTGGGTCCATAGGCCTTGTATACACTTGTCCACCATGTGTGCCCCCCATCCTAGGTCTGAGGTGTCCGTGGTGATGGTCTGGCTTGGATGTGGTTTGTGGAAAGGCAAGCCTCTGTTCAACTGACAGGCCTGAGCCCACCACAGGAATTCTTGCTTCAGGCATGGAATTATTGGAATCTGGGCTTCTAGACTGTGCTTGTGTTGAGACCATACATTCCTTAGATACCATTGTAGCTTTCTCATATACAGCCTGGCATGCGGAACCAATATTATGCAGGATTCCATGTAGCCCAGGGCTTACAGGACTTTCCTTGCAGTAAGCTGAGTTTGTGTTGTTAATGTCATGAAGTAGACTGGTAGTTGCTTTTGTTTTTCTTCTGTGAGAAAAGCCATCTGAGTTGATATGTCTAATTTTGCACCCAAGAATGTTATCCTTTGGGATGGTACTAGTCTTGACTTTTGCATGTTGACTGTGTATCCCAAGGCTTGCAACAGTTGTATGACATTTTCCAAATCTTTTGTGAACTTTGCCTTGTTGTCCGCTTTTATTAGGCAGTCGTCCAGGTATGGGTAAATCTGAATTCCCTGAAGTCTGCAATGAGAAATTACTGATGCCAGGCATTTCGTGAATACTCTGGGCGCAGTAGATAAGCCAAAAGGCAATGCTGAGAATTGATAATGCTCTGATCCTGCAAGAAATCTGAGGTGTCTTCTGCAATCTGGTTGTATAGGGACGTGCAGGTATGCCTCCTTGAGATCTAGAGTCACCAGCCAAGACTCCTTGCCCAGCATGGGAAGAAGTTGCTGGAGGGTCAGCATTTTGAATTTTGGAACAATGAGGTATGTGTTCAGTGTGGACAAATCTAGAATAGGTCTCCATTGATTTTCTTTTCTTGGTACAAGGAAAAGCCTGGAGTAAAATCTTTGGCCTTGTTCCATAGGTGGCACCTCTTCTATAGCTCTCATCCTTAGTAAGTTGTTAATTTGTCTTAGAGCGTCTGTTTTTTTGGCTTGGTGGTAGGTTTGGCATTCCTCTCTTTTTTGGTAGAGTATGGAAGTGAAACCTGTAACCCTTGTCTATTGTTTGTAAAGTCCATTTGTCTCCTGTAATGTAATGCCAGTTGTCAGAGAATAAGGCTAGTTTTCCACCCAAGGGTGCTTCCAGTTGTTCCCTGGTAGGCGGAACTAGAGCCAAGTCATTGTGTCTGCCCTGTGGAAGTGGTTGTAGTTGATTCCGTGGCAGTACTTCTCTGGTTGGTAGGTTGCCACTGATGTCCCCTGTAGGCACCCCTAGATTGACCTCTGCCTCTTGGGCGTCTATTTCTGCCTCTCTGCGCTCTGGAGTTGTCTGGAAAGGACCAATTCTTCGAAGGCCAATTTCTGCTAAACCTCGGAGGTTGGACCTGTAAGAAATCCTTGACTGTTTGGACAGATTTTGCTTTTTCTTCCACCTTTTAGAACCTCCTGTGCAGGGGAGCCAAACAAACTTTGTTTCTCCATGGGAGCATCTAGGAGTTTTGACTTAACATGGTCTGGTAAGGATTGTTCTTTTAACCAGGCATGCCTTCGAATCACTGTTCCAGTCACAGCTGATCTAAAGGAAGCCTCCAGTGCATCATAGCCACATTTTAAGAAATGGTTACTGACCTGCTGAGAGTTATGTACCAAATCCTGAAGGGACTTGCGGTCTAAAGGTTCAGGAGAAGATAGTTTTTTATTTAGCTGGTCTAACAAAAATTCCTGGTACTGAATCATGTGAAATTGACAGTTCAAGGCCCTGGCCAAAAGAGTAGCAGAAGTATAAACCTTTTTACCCCATCTCTCTAATGCTCTAGATTCCCTTTCAGAGGGAAGAGGGTTTTTGGCAGAGGCAGCTGCCACACCTTTAGGGCCCTGTGAAATGGTTTCAGGGTCTGCAACAGGAGCCTTATACAAATGGTAGTGTGTGTCCGGGACCCTGTAATATCTGTCTGGCTTGGCAGGGGCCAGAGGAAGAGAATCAGGAGCAGTGCAGGCATCATTATATGCATCATCAACAACTGTTAGTACTGGCGGAATGGCTAAAGGTCTATGCTGTGGTAAGTGTAAAAAGGTCCTTAGCCTTTTCCTTGAATCTGAAAAATCCTGGCCCTGCCATTGGAAGTGTTCCCTCATAGCATGCAAGGTTTCCCCAAAGGAAAATTCTTCAGGAGGAGAAGCAGAAGGAATGGAGTCTTCTGCATCAGAATCCTCATAAGGAGAATATGGGCCTTCATGAGGGTCTGAAAGGTCTGAGTCATCCGATGAATAATCTGTAGAGACAGGTTCCGGTGGTTCAGTCCTAGGCCTCTTGTCTGGAGGGGGCTGAGAGTCCCTGTCTGGGTGAGGTTGGGATCCTCTGATCAAAGAAATGAGATCCTCAGCCAGGCTGAGTATTTGGGAACTAGAAGTAGGCCTATGTGAAGGAGTTTTGGCAGGCAAGGCCTTAGAAGATTTAGCTGCCTTAGCCCTGGCAAAAGCCTTGATAGACATGGAAGCATGTGGACTAGCAGCCCCACGCAGGGGTAGTTATGTCTAAAGGAATAGTGTCTGATAAATCCTGGGTGCCTGCTTCTGTAGCAGTAAATTCAGTAGCAGATTCAGCCATGCTCTGTGAGGCCTCGCTATCGGAAGCATGCTTTCGGCGAAGGAAGAACGGGGCTCGGTTTCAGCGAAACTGAGACATTCGTTGGCCTAACCGTGGTTTCAGCCAAAACCGCGGCCGAATGTCGGTCCTTTTCCTGCGCTTTTAGCTAATTGAGAAGTCGGAGTCTCCACGGCATTTTGTATGCAAAAGCGGGACCAAAAAACTCCTCTGCAAACTCCGACCGACGTCTAAGTGTCCGTCAGTTGAAGGAAGCACAGGCTAGACAAGCTGATACGTCGTGGTCTGGGCCTAAGCAAGGAAGGCAGTAAGAGTGGAAATCCTTATGAGGTATTTGTTTCCCACAAGTTAAACAATTATTTACTTTGTCTGACATCGGCTGAGGCAAGAAAGAGTCCCCAACGGGGTACTTAGCTTTTTAGAAGTCTTCGGTAGTAGAAATCTCTGGATCTGACTGACCGGCATTTGCGAACAGCTTCTGCTTCAGGCACCACGCGGCAAGAAAGACTGGGGAAAATGGCGTCGGCTGATGCCTTTATACCCAATAAACAGCAGATATGACGTCGGGTGAAGTGCGACATCAGCCGAAGCCAGACCCAGACTTTGGAATCCGGCCGACCGAAGGGCTGCCTGAGGCAGGACAACCCATATGTTAGGACTGCAGATGCATCCTTGAAGGACATCTGATAAAAATGTAAATTGTAAAATAAGCAGCACTAAATGATTCATTGTCACTGTCAGAGAAGTGAAAATCCGGTGGCCAAGGATGAACACAGGATAGCAGCAGATTTCTTCAGCTCCACCAATTTCATTACACTGACAGGAATTAATTAATTTTTGAAGTAATTTTCTTTCTAAATATGTTTGTTTTATATAGTTCTTGAACTATATCTAAAAAAGAAAGGAAATCTTAACAATATTCCTGTCAGAAATCACTTTGGAAATTTTCCTGTCAGTTTATCAGTCTGAAATGAGTTCCAGTAAGACAAATTCTCAAGACTCCAGCATCAAGAAAGAACTTCAGTCTCTGATAATTATAATCCAGCAACTTACTGCTAAGATGGATAAAATGGATACTAAAATAGACACCTTCATAGAAAAAACTACAAAACAAATAGACTTGTTACATATAGACCTGCAACAACAGAAGATCCAGATGACAGGCATAGAAGAAGCTGTGAATGACATGGAAAATAGAATCCAAGAAGAGGAAATCAACATTGAGTTTCTGCTGAAACAAAATACACATTTACAAACAAAGCTGGATGACCTGGAAAATAGATCTAGGCGCAATAACATTAGGATTTTTGGACTGCCAGAAAATATTGAAGGTAACAATATTACTTATTTTTAACAACATGGCTCCTAAAACTTTAGACTTACCAGAAGCATTCTCTTTGGTATCAAAAGAGCACATAGATCTATAGCTAATACTAACTCTAACAAAAAATATCCTAGATCAGTTATAGTTAGATTTCTATCATCTTTTGATAAAGAGATGGTTCTTAAATCTGCTTGGGCTAAAGCTCCTGTTAAGATTAATGAGACAACTGTGCGTTTTGACAATGACTATTCTTCCATGGTAATAGCTAAAAGAAAAGTTTTTCTGCCACTAATAAGGGAGCTTAAAAAAGCACAGTTTAAAACATACCTTCTGTTTCTTGCCAAGCTTAAAATCTTCCTTCCTGATGGTCCTAACATTTTCGATGACTTAGACTCTGCTTTACTGTTTATCAAAAAAAATAAGATTTTGGATAAAATAGAGGAAATGGAATGGGCTAGTCCTTCATTAAAGAGACTGGCAACTGAAACTTCGTGGAAGACTTCAGAGAAGAAGAAGAGACTAAAAAACAAATGATTTGTTCTATGTTTTTTTTTTTCTCTCTCATCATTTTATTTCAATATTAATCTTTTTAAATATAGTTCCTGCATTTCCAAGAAGCCACAAATATTTTGAAAAAGATTTAATCAAAGTTATTCTCTGTGTGCAAAGAAATGTTTTGTTTCATAACCAGTCAAAATATCTAAAGATTTAATGGCAAGCTATGATTCAACTTGTTTCTCTTTCTGAAAAGGAGAAGTAAGGTCAGTAATTTGATACATTTTTTTTTCTTTATCTTTTTTTTTTTTTCTTCTCCTTTTCTTCTTTTCTTTGTTTAAACAATGGCATTCTATTTAGATTATGTAGTGGGTAAAGGGTGGGGGAGGGCAGGGAGAGAAGAGTAATGAAAATATGATTAATAGAATAATAACATATTTATTCCTTGTAAAAAGTTTATATGTTCTTCAAATGCTATTCCTAATTATACTTTCTTGATTATACTGCTTATGCTTGTTTGTAAATAATCTGTCATGCTTTAACTAATAATAATTAGAACTAAATAATAGTAAATAATATGTTTTATTTTTAACTCTATTAATATAAACAGTAAGTAATATTCCATTGTATATACTTCTTATAGCTTTCTCTTACATTTTTTTATTTCTGCCTTACACCATTTTATTTTCTACTCTCTTTTTCTTTTCTTTATTAATATATAGAAATGCTTTTGATCATATAGACACAGTAAATAATAAGATTTGCATAAAAATTGAGTTGGGACAAAAATATTGAGTTTTATTACTTATTAATAATTTTGGGCTTAATTTCACTTACATAGAGGCTGTACTAACCTGTAAAATACATTGTGAAGGTTTTGTCATGTTTAGATGCATTTACACTGCTAAATGAATGTTTGTCACTATTTTTTAATAAGTTTCCCGCCAAAATGTTAGGAGAGACAATCTGGGATGTGGGCTGTCTCATGCACAGTGCCCATGAGCTACTTCAAAAGCTTCAACTCTCAGAATTCTCACAGAGAAGCTGAAAGCAGTTAGTCTAACCTTTGACCTAGATATCACACTAACACATCACAGATTCAGGAAGAACTCTCTACCAGGAAATTGAAATGATGCAAATGTGACTATGTGAAGGAAAATGAACTCTTTAACATCTAAATGTGAGATATTTTATATAATTACTTAAATATCTATGTTATAATTCATAAAATATGTCAGTTATAATAAGTTTAAATGATACAGTTTCTTGTAGTAAGTAAATGTCTTATTTTAGAAGGCATAGAAAATGAAACATTTATTCAAGTGTTTTTGAAAATCTACTTAACAGCAGCATAATAATCTGTGTTAAAAACTTATGTTCCAAACATATACATTACTATAACTCATTTAATTCATCTGATTGACAAGCATAAATAATTTTATAACTCTATTCTGGAAGAAATTGTCATGTGATATATTTTAAAGCAGTAGTATAGCATGGTTGTAAAATCTGGTTACTAAAATGTGTTTGCTGTGCATTATTTTGTATAAAGCAGACAGATTTATTGTAGGGACAGCAAGTAGGATAGTGCTCAGCAAGGACACAACTCAGTGAGATCAGATATATATATGTGTGTGTGTGTGTGTGTGTGTGTGTGTGTGTGTGTGTGTGTGTGTGTGTGTGTGTGTGTGTGTGTGTGTATATGTGTGTGTGTGTGTATGTGTATGCATGTATATATATATATATATATATATATATATATATGTGTGTGTGTGTGTGTGTGTGTGTGTGTGTGTGTGTGTGTGTGTGTATATATATATATATATGTGTGTGTGTGTGTGTATGTGTGTGTGTGTGTGTGTGTGTGTGTGTGTGTGTATATATATATATATATATGTGTGTGTGTGTGTGTATGTATATATGTATATAAGTGTTTCTGAGAATCTGCATAACTATGCAGTATGATTTATAACAATTTCTATGAATACAATACTTTATTCTATTGACAATAATGAGTTTGAGTAAATGCTCATATACAAGCAATTCAAGTTTTTTTTGAAGCTGTTAATTGCATTTACATGACAGAAAATAGATGCATCTTAATATATGTAATGTCTGAATCATATTAGCCAAAGTTTTTGATTTAAATGAATGTTCAAACTTATTTTCTCTCCTCTTGATTTCTAACATCAAGATTATTTGAATGCTATTTGAATACAAGTGTTTTATATTACATGGATGTATATAGTAGTATGAACGGTTTTTAAAAAAAGGTTTATTTTAGTTTATATGATGCTGTTTTACCAAATGTGTAGTCTTGTTTTGCTAGATAATTGAATTGAAAACTGTTAACCTCAGTTAAATATAACTAGGATTAAATTGATAAGGTGGTAGCTGAGGTACTGCTGCTTAGGGTAGGGGTTAACTTGAGTGGTAAATACTACTCTAAGTTGGAGTTTATAACTCCAGGCTGGATGCAAGGTTTAATCCTTACATTATTTTCACTTGTTCATTGTTATTTGTATATAGTTTTGACATCCACAATATATTTTGTACATTCATTGTCACTACAAACAAAATTGAATCCTATACAAAATCCCATAAGAGATTCAATAAATACAGCTATATTTAAAGGTACACCTAAAGGAGGAGATGTAACATTACTTATCTTGTTATTTGTTATTTTGATCATAAGATTCTTAAGTTTTAAAAATGCCAAATGACATCTTTAAAAGGAATTTCTTTAAACATTAATGGATTGAATAATCCGTGTAAAAGGGCAAGCCTAATAAGATACATTAATTTACATAAGGCCAACTTAGTCTTCCTGCAAGAAACCCATCTCTTGAAAAAAGATATTGATAAACTAGCCACAAACAAATATACAGTATTGGTTAGTTCAGAGCACACTCAGAAAAAAGAGGAGTGGCTATTTTATGGAATAAAAGTATGCCCATTCCTAAAACCATTAAGTCTTATCAGGATGACAAAGGAATGTTTTGTATGGTTACAATACAAATTAATGGGAAGACTTACACTTTAATTAATGTATATTGGATACCTGGAATTGGTATTAATACAGTGAAACATCATCTTGATAAGATCATATCATTCTCTATAGGAGATATTATTTTAGCTGGTGACTTTAATTGTATACTACATGAAAGTGATACTACCACTATAGGAAAAAGAATTACATCTAATGCAAAACATTTAAATGATTTTGCTAATTCTTATCATTTGAATGATATTAATAATCAGATAGATTCAAAATCATTACCATACACCTTTTTTTTCTAACAGATACAAAACTTATTCAAAAATAGATAGGGTCTTTATTTCTAACCAGATGGTAACAGATTTAATTAATTCCAAAATCATTTCATGTCCTATATCTGATCATAATTCAATTGTTTTGAATTCATGATAAAAATACTCATAATGTTCAGATCAAAAGGATACCAGCATACTTAACTCAACTAAAAGACTATAAAGAATATATACTTTCAGAAGTAAAACATTTTTAGACATAAATAATACTCCTGAAGTCTCCATTGTTTATGTTTGGGATGCCTTAAAATCATATCTATATGGACAAAGTATCAGATGGTATAATAATAAAAGGAAATCTTAGGATAAGGAATTGTTAGATATTCAAAGTAAATTAGACTCTTATAAACATAATAATAAAGAAAATATTATGGACAAGAAAGTTATTGAAGAAATAAACAAACTAAATGAGAAATACAAAGAAATTTTAACTCATAAAGTTAAAATAACTTTAGAGAAATACAAGTTTTGTCTTATTCAATAAGCCCCAAATACTTACATAGACTTAAAAATAAAACAAAAAGGTTGAATAAACAAAACCATATCAAAGAAATCTTTTCTCTAAGGAAAAGAAGAATGTTTCTAGTATACCAGAAATACTAGATGAATTTAGAAATCACTTTCACAAAATTAACCATAATAACATTAACATGGAACCTAAAGATAAAATAAAGGAGTTTATAACCACAAACATGAATAAAAACTTAATAAACAACAGATTAAACTATTGGACAAGAGTATTTCATATACAGAAGTTATTACACAAATAAATAAGCTTAAATCAAACAAAGCACCGGGTAATGATGGTATTATACCAGAGATATATAAAATCCTTTCTAAAAGTACATATTCATTAATACATAAGGTTTTATTTTGGCCCAAACTGAGTTAATAACCCCCATCTTGGCAATATACATTTATTTCGCCAATTTTAAAACCTAATAAAGATCCAACTAGATGTTCTTCATATCGGCCCATCTCATTACTTAATGTTGATTATAAAATGTTTATGAGTATTTTTGCTGATAGATTGAAGACAATCATTCCCGCATTATAGATATAGATCAGACAGGCTTCATTGTAAATAGAAATACTTTTGATAATATAAGAAGAACTTTAACATTAATAGATTTTGCAAATAGGAAAAAGAAAGATTTAACACTTATTAGTCTTGATATAAGTTCAGCATTTGATTCAGTAAGTTGGGACTATCTGTTTACCTTAATGAAGTGCACAAACTTCTCAGATGCATTTGTAAATCTAATTGAGCATTTATACAAAGAAACGTTGGCTTATATTAAGGTAGGAACATATGTTTCACAAAAAATACCCATTCTTAAAGGTACAAAACAAGGATGTCCACTTTCTCCACTATTATTCACTTTAGTAATGGAGCCTTGGGCTAATTTGATCAGAAACAGTACTGACATAGAGGGTTTTGAAATAGATGAAAATACACATCCAAAATTCAACTTTTTGCAGATGATGTTCTAATTACATCAGCAGGATCTAATTCTTCTATGCAGTCTCTATTTGATAAAATGATGAATTTTAAAAGTATTTCTGGTTTAATATTCAATGAAGAAAAAACTAAAATACTACCTATATATACATGAAAAAATATTCTCATTAGTGATTTTACTAAATATGTACCCAATTCGGGTCAGATAACTTATTTAGGTATAATACTATCTAAAGATATTAAATCTATTATATATAATAATTATAATACCTGTTTTCTTAATATACAAAATCTTTTTAATACCTGGAACAATATGTTTTTTACTATGGAGGAGAGACTTACAATTATTAAAATGATAATATTCCCCAAGATTTTATACTTAATACAATCAATAATACTTCCACCTACAAAAATAATTATCAAGAAACTGAATATGCTAATGTTAAATTTCCTATGGGCACCTAATAGACCTAGGATTGCATTAAAGAAACATACTAATAGCTGGTCTCAAGGGGGTATTTCTTTTCCAGACTTTAATTTATATACTATCTCTTCTATTGTAAAAGTTATTACTTTATTAATAGATCAGTCATATGTCAAAATGGAAAGATTATTGGGAGCTAATTAGTATGCACTTCATGAAAATCTCCTTAACACATAAAAATATGATTGTAAATAACTCCATGTTATGGTTACTAAAGGAATGTTGTACTTCACCTATTACACCTAAACATATAGTTTGTTACCCATTAAATATTATTATTAGCTATCGTAACTTTATATTCATGCACCCTAAGTATAGGGAATGGAATTTTATTGTATTCCCTATAATGTATACTCAGGGTATGCTTTTGTCATCTACTTCTGAAGGAAATCATTTAGCTATAGATAATGATCTAAAGTACTGGTATCAGTTGATATCTGATAATAAAGTTAAAAATCTAGATTTCTTAAAACAAGAATTTGATCTAAGAGAAACTTGCTGGTTAGCGGTTCAGACCTTTAGACAACATCTCATTAATAAAATAGATCTAATGTCTGTAACAGTTAAAGAATCTATTCCAACACTGATTGATTACTTGATATTAAATTTACAACATAAAGTTTCTGATAAAGGTAAACTTTCATACATACATAAAATTATCAGACAAGAAACTTTTTACAGTGTAGATTCATACTGGAATTATTTCACTTCTATTAATGGGGACCCACCAAATCAACAAGATAAACAATATATATTGGAATCTGCTTATAGAACTCGTCTTCCATTGTCTGGAGACTTTATACATGGAAATTTTTACATAGATCTTTTTATACACCTTTGATGATGAATAAAATAAATAATAAAGATAATTTATGTAAGAGGTGTAATGTAGAAATTAATGCTGACTGGGCTCATATGTTTTATGACTGTATAAAATTGAAAGAATACTGGAAGTCAATTAATGAATTTTTGCAGGCTCTTTTACAGATAATTTCATTATTTCTAAATCTCTTATATTATTCAACACACCTGTACCTCAAAGTGTTAAAAAGGTTAAGCTTCCCTTGTTATTGTCTATTCTAGCAGTGGCTAGGAAAATAATAACTAGAAATTGGATTTCAGATACACCTCCTTCGTTCAATGAATTTAAAAATGTTATGAATATAGTGTGCCATATGGAAATAAACACAATTAGGACAAGAACAACTAGAAAAACATCTTATTATATTGTATGGGATAATTTACAAAATTTGTTAAAAAAATTCTAATTTCAATAGCATGGTATTTTAGTTTAATTAATTGATCTGATTGTAGTGGATGTCTTTGCAAATACTTTAGTTGTTTTGTTGAATATTATAATAATACCTATTTTTAATTACTTGTATAAAATTGTTATGATATTTCTCTTATATGTTAAAACAATAAACCTGTTTTGAAAAAAAAAAAAAAAAAAAAAAAGAGAGAAGTGAAAATCCTTTTCTAGCTACCAACACTCAGTAGGCCACAGTCGTAATGCAGCTTAAAGATCTCTAGAACAGTTTATTTTTGGCATTATTACCATTGATGAAATATAATTTATTTTTGGCATTATTGGAAGCAAAATATGAATTGTTCACTGGGATTGTAAAAGTAGCTCAACACGTTAAGGCATGGATGGCATGTGCTAAGGTGTATGGGTTTGATTGCACCCATCAGATGTGTCATGCATACCTCGCAACCTCTGAGATCAAGAAATCTGGACAAAGCCATAAATAAAAGTGGGACAAAGACCAAAAAATAGGGACGATTTTTAAATATTGCTCTTACAAACTTAGAAAGTTGATAGAATAACAGGTTTTACATTAACATGAATTTTCTGAAGGGTATGAAGTCTGAAACTTGAATGTCTATCATTATTTTCTAACTTCAATCTTTAATGATTTGTCACTAATTTGCCAGAAAACCCAAATGTTATGAAAAACGGACTAAAAATATAAGACAAAAATCTGGACATTCTGCAAAAAACTGTACAGTTGAGAGGTACGCATGCGTCATTTCTTCAATGGTAATTTGGAATGGATATTTGTTGTAGCTTTGAATAAAGTACCTGTAACTGCCAAGATAGACAAGGATTTCCTAAAAATAGTCTCTGGTTTTAATAATTAATTAGAAGCCATTTTCATTGTTACTGACACTTTTGGAACTTACAGAACTGTATTTGCATGTTTTTTCAACAGCTGTTATTCAGTGCTGTTAATCTGATAGAAATTTAGAATTTTTTTTCCAGATCCAACATTGCATTATGATATCAGTCTGAGTCTTAGCAGATAAGCAGCAAGACTGATAAATTCTTGCCAAATGAACATTGCTGCTTGGATTGGAACCAGCATAGACTATCAGACAGCCACAAAAATCTCATCCCATAATTTTTTAATTGCAGCATGTTTTAGTAGGTGATGTATAATTATAGTATTGATAGTATTGTTGTGGCCTTCAGACAAGCACAAGCACACACTCACATAGACCCATGTACGCACACACACACACATGCTCATACACATAGGCACATGCATAGACACAGACAGATACACACACATCTCAAATATATTTGTTTAAAATGCAGCATAAGGCTATGAAATTATACAAAAAAAAGGGAAAACTCCATTTTGTAATATTTATGGCCTGTATGCAGCTGGCCATCTTCCTCTGCTGGTGCCTGTCTTTAGTCCCCAAACACCACTTCCCTTTGATCTTAATACAGTATTCTTTCACAGTCCAGACAGAAGACTTAACGAATCCCAGTGCATTGTTACCCTTTCTGTCAAGAGCTGTTTTTACCCAGCCCCATGAGTGACATGTGATAATATATGCCCAGTCCCATGACTGACATGTAATACTATATGAACATCTTCTCTGTCAGATGTTGTGGAATGAAACTCCTGGCTTCAAAACAAAGTCATGCCAGTTTGTGCTGAAAACCTATACCCTCCCCCTGGAAAATGCAAGTCAGAAAAATACTGATCATTTTTCATCAGATACAGTGTATTGCAAAAGCAGAATTTTATATAAGAATGTATTGCCGGTTTCTGTTTTTTTGTTATATAAATAACACTCCTTTGATATACTGGTTAATCCCATGAATGTTTACTTAGTGATGATTTTATATTGTACTTATCAGTGTAGTGCTATGTTATAACTTGCTCTATACAGCTCTATATATACTGTATTACTGTGGTTCTCTATTAGTATATCTCCTGCTAACCTAACTTCAGCTTACAGTCATAAACTTTTTTACCATCTCTTTATTCTTATGCTTTTTCCATACTCTCTTGCTCTGACTCACTGTGGTCCTTCCTCCATCTCTTTTTATAATAAGTATTAACTTTATTGCCTCAGTATAATATGACATTTAGTGGAGTTTTTCTCTTTTCTTTCCTTTTGGGTCAATTGAATCGCACAAATTGTGAACACTCATAATATCGAACGTACCAGACCTCGAACTTCCTATTGTGGGGGGCTGCGACCCCCACACCCCCGCTAAATATATATTCCAACTCCAAGATCACACTACAGTGAGGAAAGGGCAAATAACCCATTGTTCACTGTACCGCAATCTCAGAAAAAGCACTTCGAGGTCCGGTACTTTCGATATTATGAGCGTTCGCAATTTGTGTGATTCACTCATATGACATAGACCCTTCCTTTCAGGGCTTGTGGTCACTACATCAGACCCCAATACTGCAAGGAGCTCTGCCATATAGGCCAACTCCCAAATGTTTTCATTGAGAATTATGTCTTTGCGTAATGTAAGCAAATTTACTTGAAGAACCTTGCTGTGTATTAAATTCAACCAGCCAAACATTTATCTGTGCTGGAAATTGGCTTTAACACCCCCCTTCAAAAGATCAGTTCTTGCACTCAAAGGACCACTTACTAAGCTGGCCACTGTCTTTTCTCTTGACCAATAGTTTACATTGTATATATTAGTTACTTAGTTTTTCTGCCTGACTGGTTTCTGCATTCAGGAAAGGACTGCAAACCTATTCTACTTTGTACTTGTCTACTAACCACTTTGTATTATCTAGAAACTGATTACTTTCTGTTATAATTTTACCTGAGGGCAAGAGCCAACTACACACTCAATCATGCTACTCCTCAGCTCATTGTCTGTTATTCTCCTGCTACTAGGCCATCTCTCATCCTACTATGATTCTATAATAGCTCTACACATATCTCCAGCTCTGTCCCAGCCACCTATTCATACTTCCTCTCTACGCTCTCCACAAATCACCCCAAATCTAGTTAATGATGCTCCTCATATTTACCCCAAATATAAACTGATTAACTCCATTTCAACTCAAACCAAAACAAAACTAAGGGGAAAAATACTCCACAAAAACAAATAGCTGTAATTCCCCAATATACTAAAATTCTTTTAAGAAGAGACATTCACCCCAATCTAGGCCCCACTTATCACAATGAACATCAAGACAATTCTCTTATACACACTACTTTAACCCTACAGTGGTCAACCCCGAACCCCAGTAATCTAACTTTTATCTGCCATAAATGTTAGAAGCATAAGAAATAAAACTGCTGAACTACATTACTGGATTACTCAACATAAACCTGATATTCTCAGTGAAAGTGAAACCTGGCTTAAACTCAGCATAAACGACCCAGGTATAATATCATCTGCATTAACCATATTTAGAAGAAAGGTGGTGGTACTGCTTTTATATTTCCTAACAACTACCACATTTTCCCTTACAACAAAACAATGCCAAAATTCAAGTTCAGCAGAGCTTCTTATTACTTTCCTGAAATTACATAGTTATAAACAAATATGTATTACTGTCCTTTACAACCCTCCTGATGACAATACAACTATACTGGAAGATATTCTACACTAGATATCCATAACAATTCTCAAGAGAAAATACTACTAGGTGATGTGAATGTCAGTTGGTTGGACATAAACTCTATATCCACTGTGTCTAGAGTGAACTTGCTTGGTTTAACGCAGCTCATTAATAGCCCCACATATTATAGTAGACTTCAAGTTCATTATTAGACTGGATCTTAGTAACAGACCCTAGCAGATACACCAACTGTGGTACAATGTCTGACTCTCTCAGTGACCATCTCCCAATCTATCCAACCAGACATCTCACACATCCACTTAAACACATTTATAAAACAACAGGTAACACTACCAAGTTTAACCCAGAAATGTTCATTAGTATCCTATCATCTGTTAACTGGAACTTCCTAAAAATCATCCCCTTAGATGATGCTGTAAATTCATTCAGTATAACTTTCTTGAATATCCTGAATAGCCTTGCACCTCCTAGAAGGAAGAGTCTAAAAACAAATAATGCAATTTCAGTATCCAAAAAGTGTAGAATGCTAATGCAGGACAGAGGAAAAACATGGAGAGAATGTCAAAGTTATAAAACACCACATTATCTTGAAAACTTTGGAGTGCTCCACAATCGTATTAAAAAGCAAATTAATGAAGACAAGAAACTATATTATAATCACATTCAGAATGAATAGTAAACACAACCCTGAAAAATTCTGGACAGCCATTAAAGAAATCTTGCATTCTGGCCATAATTTCAACCCTAACCCCTCTCCCAGTAACTCATCTCTTAAAACCAAATACAATTCAACTTTTATTTCATAGCTATTATAACATCTCTAACCAAGGATTCCCTAGCATCTAATGTTAACCATGCCCAACAGCCACATATCACCACATCCACTTTCACCTTCAAACCTGTGCCATATCCTATATAAAACTACTCTTAAACAAACTCAAACTATGCTCTACTTTAGCATATGATCTTCCAAACAAGTACCTTAAAATAGCAACCAATAGCATTACCTACCCTGTCTCAATCCATATAAATAGGTCAATCCTGGAATCTCACGTTTGTTCTCTCTGGAAGAAGTCACACATTATCCCACTGCCAAAGGAGGAATGCAACATACATTACTAACTTTAGACCTATAGCGGTCTCCCCCCCTCCAAAATATTTGAAAAATGTATTCAAAAACAATTGCAAAACTATCTCCTAATGGAAGAAAATCCTGTCCTCTACACAACATGGCATCCATCCTTCCCATAGTAGTAATACAGCTTTTCTAATCTATATAGATACTGTCAGTAAAGCTAGAGATAATGGCAAACTAGCCTCCTCCTTATTTCTAGACTTGTCTAAAGCCTTCAACACAGTTTGTCACAGCAAACTTGCACTTTGAATGTCCTCATTAGGACTCTTTCATGCCACCCTTCTATGGTTCAATATCTACCTCTCCAGTAGGTATCAGTCAGTAAAATGGCACTCCACCCTCTCTCCATACCTCCCAGTCACCACCAGTGTACCACAAGGCTCTATCTTCGGTCCCACCCCTCTTTAAGATTCTCACCGATACCCTCCACACATCCACCAGTAGGCCTCTCTAATACAGTATGCAGATGATGCCACACTCACTTTTACATCTGACAATGTGGCACACCTCCAAAAAATTACTCAGGAAGCTTTAACTGCAACTGAATCATGGTTTTGTAACTCACAACTCATGCTCAACTCTAAAAAAAAAAGCAAATTATTAGGGTTGATAGTGCATGATAATCTTAAATTCAACTTGCATGTACAAAATTGCATAAGGAAAAACTCATCAAAAACTAGAGATGCTTTATAGAGCCAAAAACTTTCTCACTGATGCAACTAAAGCTACACTTGCCACTAATTATCTCCTCCCCACACTTCTTTATGGTGATCCTATCCTTGCTAACCTTCAGGCATCATAAAAATCAAAACTTGAGCAATGCTGTAACAGAGTTGCTAAATTTGCAGCAAATAACCCTTTCAGAACTCACCATTGTATAGCATTAAAAAGCCTAAATTGGTTAGAACTACCCATCAACTAACATATACACAACTTCTTACCACCTGTAAAATTATCCAGCATCCATCTGCTTGTCTGGCATTAAATAACATTCTGCACAACAATGCTTCCAGTCAGTCATTATGATCCAGTGACCAAAAACTCCTGTCTGTCAACAAACCTATGAAATCTACTGGGCATTGTCTGTACTCATACCATGCTGCTAAAGCCTAGAACTCCTCATCTCTGTCCATCAGGTCAATACCCTCCCTCCTGTCCTTTAAAACCATTCTGAAAGACTTCCTAGGCAAAATCTGGCTCTGTTCTTGTTCAACACCAGGATAAACTACCTATTCATACCTTATAGCTCCTTACTCTCCCTTCTTCACTCACTTCCTTACTCCTATCAATTTCTCTCCCCTGGCTTTCTCTTTAAATATACCATAAGCCTGCTTTTCTCTCACTTTGTATTGTGGTTCCTGTTTGTATTATACTAACTTACCCTTAATTTCTCTATAAACTGACTAATGTTTCTCTTAACTATTAAATAATTATCATATAATTTGTATCTATTTTTAAAGTTTTAATTTTATGTCTAATTTGGTATAATTATTTAAAGTGTAATTGTTTTTTTGTATTATTTTAAAGACTGTAAAATTATTATTTTTAAAATGTTTTGTAATACTTTGGGGTATTTCTCCCCAAGCCACCACTGAAAATGGGCTCCTACCCATTCAGACCTTCCCAGTAATCAAATGTCAAAAAGTAATAAATAAATGTTTGTTTTCTAATATTTGTATTTGCTTCCCATCTGCTTTTCCTGACTGTGCAGCTGCATGCCTATTAAATTGAATAAATTACAACATACATAGGCAGGTACTTTTAAACATGTGCTAATTTTTTAGGATGTTCACATTTCTATCACAATTAACTTCTGGATCCAATTTAAAAGTGTTGATATGAGAGATGTGAAAACTGCTGTTGCTGTTTCCATCATGAGTGTATCTTAGATCAGACATAATTTCATTAGCTCATTCATACATGTTGTAATTTACTCTGTGAGTCCTCAGTTTCCACAATTGTTAATTTCAAGAATTTCTTTTCATCCTGAAGTAAGATCTTTGAGAAAGAGCATTCTCATGAGTTCTTTGATGCATATGCTTGTTGCAAAAACTCCGAAGTCATTACTCATTGAGTATTATACATACATGACATCGAAGTAAGATACTGTATATTTGTAGGCTGCATGCCTGTCATTTACACTGTGATATTTCCATTTGAAGTTTAAGAACCCGAACCATACTATTATTTCTTGCCTGCAATGTGCTCCTCTATGAGCAATGATATTTCAGTATGATTTCCTTGATTTGTCTGCTGCTCTATCACCTGATTGTACCTCTATGCAAAGCACTGACAATTTTTAAAAAGTAAAATTATTGTTTTAGCCATTTTCACATAGTGTGATTCTTTTGTTGATACCATGGTCAGATGCCACTAAGCTCGACATTAGCACAGCCGTGGAAGTGATGTCACCTTGTAGCAACCTGCTGTATATATGTTTTGCAATTTGGCTTGCTAAAAGATGTACTTGTTTTCTGGATTCCCCTTCACATGAGGACCATATTGCACCACAATACTAGTAAATAAGTGATGCATTTATTATAAAAGCACAATCCTTTTAAACCATCTGTGTTTCTGCATCACCTGGTAGTAGGCACAACACATTAGTTTAAACAAACTAGGGCTTCAAATGCTTTCTAACTGGACCAAGGTTTAAGAAACGTATGTTTTGCAGTGGATGGCTAACTGGCTGTATGATGTAGTCCACATGGTTAGAGTCACAGGTGGAAGCTCTGAAAGCAAAAAACTTGCCAGTGGTGTACCACACGGATCACTTTTGGGCCCTGTCCTATTTGGCATCTCCTTCAAGCCAGCACTCCTGGCATAGGTTATCAATGTTTGCAAACAACTATAAATTGACATGTTATTCAGTTTTCCATTGACTCAAAATTCTTGCAGCATGGGTTAGACTATGTTAACAATTAATGCAAGAAAAAAATGTTCTCAAAGTAAATGTGAAAAATGTGACATAGTTAATTTATTTTAGATTTCCCCAGTGCTACTTGCAAGTAATACAGTGCTCTCTATTATGTAACTAGATAGGTAGGAGGTTCAATGCTCAACATGGGAAACTTGTGTGAGTAAAGCTTTGTACTGTATCGACTTCCCCATGGGAAAAATACATTTAAATTTGCACACAGCTCCCTTATCCCACTATAGCAGTATAGTCTGGCAAAACGGTTAAGGTGTTTGCCTCACACATCAAAGGTACAAAGTTTGATCCTTACTAAAGGAATTTGTCTAGGCTTAAAATGGCCCATAAAGGCAGCTAGCTTAGTAGTTGCCTATAAACCTCATTTGGTAAGCAAAATATTTTTGCATACCATATAGGTGACATACACCTCCAGTCAGATGCTGTTGTAAGGGATCTGGGCTCTCTTGTTGACAATTTCTTATCTTTTAACCATCATGTCTTTGCAGTAGTTTGGAAAGCTTTCTATCTAGTTCATCTAATTTCCAAAAGAATTTCCACTAGATCCACAGAAGTCTTAATTCCCTGTTACTCATCTCTCTTCAGACCCATTATTAAATATAATGTACTTTTTCACGTGTGTTTGCGTAAATATATCGATCAACTTGAGAGATCTCAATGATTCATAACTAAAAAGATCAATGCCTCAAAATCTTAGTTATCAGGACAGCCTGGCAGCCCTTTTTCTTTATTCATTCTCTTAAAGACTCCTACTTTGAGATTTTTTCTAGCTTTTTGAGCCATGAAAACTCCAACCCTCTTTGACCTCCTATTCCTTTGAAGAACAAATGGTACCTCAAATATCCAGCTAAAGGAACTTCAACAACAGCTAACTAAGACACATTAGCATGATAGACTCATAGTCCAACATATCCCTCACCTCTGGAAAAAAGGTTCTACTACATGTCAAGCAGAGTAGCATCTTTACCACCTTCAAGGTAAACCTATGTAACTGGATGAGCAACCTGAAATGTTGATTGTCTTACACTGCTTGTGGCTGGAGAAGACTTTTGAAAAGGGTTTTTTGCCTAGGCTTGTAATGATCTACAGACTGACTGCCTAGTACTTGTCTATATGAACCATATAAATCTATGAATATGAACAAGAGTACAGCCCAGCTTTCTATTTTGTCTGTATGTTTAAATTGGTGGGACAGTGTATAGCTTTTGACTGACTGGGAGCTAAAGGTTTATGTGTGACCTTAGAATTGTGTACACTGCAGTGTAAACTACAGCACACAACACAAGACGGTGATTGAAGAAATAAAGCAGCAGAACCATTTGCTATCAGTTGCTACAAGTTAAAAAAAAAAGATGTGGGTTGAGAACTTGAAAAACAGGAAATGTACTTCTTGGAATGTGAGTGAAAGTATAGTCTAATATTTGTGAGCCAGGCAGGTGGTGTCTTTAGTTAACACTATCATTACATTTATTTATATATTAAAATGCACTGGAGATGTTCAGAAACTTTTTTTTTACCCTGAGCCTATAGAGGCCAAAACATTAACATTTAACTTTCCTGCAAGTAGCAGTTATTGTAACCGGTAAGGAGGGTTTTAAAAAGAATGGTGGCAAAGAATGAGGTTGACAATTAAGACCTAAATATAGTACATGTATGAAATAAATGGAAAAATGTAGGCAATAAAATGAGGACTTTATAAATTGCATAGACGTTATCTGCTAGCTGATTTGGGTTTGCCAGGCTGTGTGTAATGTAAATGAGCACGGCATACTTGTTTGAATTATTTAGGAAGGCAAAGGCAACGGGTCCAATTACAAAAAAAAAAAAAAAAAATCTTGCTCACAGTGTAAGTGACCACTTCTACTGAGGGCAGGTCTTTTGGAATCTGGCCACCACTGTAAGCCTGTTATTGATGCGTCTTAAACCAAACGGAGTCACTTACACTGAAAACAAGTCTTTTAGAATCAGGGCAGACTTACAGTGAGGACAACTATTTGGAATCTGACCCAAATGTTTACTGAAGGTTTAACTAGAGCTTTCTTTGTACTAAAACGCTAAAATGTCACGTAATAGTGCCGGAGAATGTATCAGAGACTGAAACAGGAAGCTGTCATATTCATACAAAATAGTGAAAAAAATGAGAAGGCATTACTTCTCTTACTATGTGATTTGCCAAAAGAGTAGAACTGAGATGTATACAGCTCCAAATATAAGAAATATTTGCCTTCTTGGTTTGGCCTAGATAAAACATACTTTGCAGGAAACTAAAACCACTTCAAGATTATGGTGAATGAATTATGTCAGACTTTTACTTCACTCACCAGATACCATAACACCTGTGCATTCATCATCTTCTTTTGGCTGTTCCCGTTAGGGGTCGCCACAGTGGATCTTCTGTTTCCATTTCTTCCTGTCCTCTGCATCATGCTCTTTCACACCAACTGCCTGCATGTCCTCTCTCACCACATCCATAAACCTTATCTTAGGCCTTCCTCTTTTCCTCTTACCTGGCAGCTCCATCCTTAGCATCCTTTTCCCAATATACCCAGCATCCCTCCTCAGCACATGTCCAAACCAACGCAATCTCGCCTCTCTTGCTTTGTCTTCAAACTGTCCAACCTGAGCTGACCCTCTAATATACTGATTCCTAATCCTGTCCATCCTAGTCACACCCAGTGCAAATGTTAACATCTTTAACTCTGCCACATCCAGCTCTGACTCCTGCCTTTTCATCAATGCCACCGTCTCCAACCCACATAACATAGCTGGTCTCACTACCCTCTTGTAGACCTTCCCTTTCACTCTTACTGGTACTCGTCTGTCACAAATCACTCCTGACACTCTTCTCCACCCATTCCACCCTGCCTGTACTCTCTTTTTCACCTCTCTTCCACACTCACCATTACTCTGAACTGTTGATCCCAAGTACTTAAACTCATCCACCTTTACCAACTCTACTCCCTGCATCCTCACCATTCCTCTACCCTCCCTCACATTTACACACATATATTCTGTTTTAGCCCTGCTGACCTTCATTCCTCTCCTCTCTAAAGCATATATCCACCTCTCCAGGGTCTCCTCAACCTGGTCCCTACTCTCACTACATATCACAATGTCATCTGCAAACATCATAGTCCACGGGGCCTCCTGTCTGATCTCATCTGTCAACCTGTCCATCACTACTGCAAATAAGAAAGGGCTCAGAGCTGATCCTTGATGTAATCCCACCTCCACCTTAAACGTATCTGTCACTCCCACCGCAGTCCTCACCAATGTCACACTACCCTCGTACAAATCCTGTACCACTCTTACATACTTCTCTGCCACTCCCGACTTCCTCATACAGTACCACAACTATGCACCCTGTCATATGCTTTCTCTAAGTCCACAAAGACACAATGCAACTCCTTCTGACCTTCTCTGTATTTCTCCAACAACACTCTCAGAGCAAATGTTGCATCTGTAGTGCTCTTTCCTGGCATGAAACCATACTGCTGATCACTAATCATCACCTCCCTTCTTAACCTAGTTTCCACTACTCTTTCCCATAACTTCAAGCTGTTACTGATCAATTTTATCCCTCTGTAGTTACTGTAGCCTGTGCTTTCAGTCAGTTCTAATCACTGTGCAAAAGCCTCTTAGATTTTTGGAAACAAGTTTTGCTGACTGGCTGGAACCAAAATGGGTAACATACTTAAAGGACAACTACAGGAAGAAATTAAAAAAGCTATATTTTTTAACTTTCTTTAAGTTAGGCTCATTTTAAACAAGTATGTACCAGATAGAAGTAGACACTACTCATTTTATTCAGTTTATAACCCTGACTGATCTCCTGGGGGCAGATATCCTGATGAGAGTTTGTTGTCTTCTAAAGAAAAATCTTCCCCATGATACACTGTGAGTCCACTGTTTCTGAGAATATAGCGCCCATAGCTGGGCTGTCACATGAGAGTTCCATTCAGTTAGAATGGAAGAACATCGAACAGCAGCTAATTTTGACAGGTCTCAGTAAAAGTATTATTTACTGCCACACAGTGCCTTTTACAAATGTGTTTCCTGCTGATGTGTTACACATTGTGTGAAAAAAAACTTCCAGAACTGCCAGCTCATTGCTGAGATAAAAGACTTTTTTTAGACATTCAGCTGTGGTTTGCTTTAGTTACTTCTGCAGTTACTCCTCCCACCCTCAGGTAGCAAGAGTTTCACATTTCTTGCCCTGCTAGGTTCAGCTAATTTGAATGACAATACACATCAGAGTTGCATTCAGTCAGCCAGGTGTGCCTCTGAAACTGTTCCCTCATCTCTCTCCTTACTGCCATCATCTGAATAGCACTTTCACAGCAAGTCATGGTAGAAACATGCTTTTAGCAATCCTTAATGTAAATGTGTCTAGCTATTCCTCTAAACATTGCCATAACATACACAGATAACAATTAATCTGGGCAACTGACAGATTTAGCTATGACTGCAAATTCATGATCTAATCATAATGAATATTCATATTTGCCTTACACATAACTGCAGTCCTCTGCATTTTTTTCCCACCAGGCATGGCACTGATGTCTCCTATTTGTACTTACTACTGCTTTTGTGTGCACATATTCGTTGCTGGTATGATGGTTTTGAGGCAACTTAACATAGTCTTTACTTCATGCTATGCGCTGCCTAAGCTCACTATTACAGTGTGCATACTGTTCTTCCTCACTCTTAAAATTGTTTTCTTTTGCAGGCTGCCACAACATGCTTTTCTGTTCATCAATATACAAAATGTAACACATTCCCCCAAGAAGCTAGATAAACCAGACTACCTCTAACAGTATGTTTTAGTTTTTTCTGTAATCATGGCTGTTGAAATTCAGTTATCATAAGAATGTAGGTCTTATAGCAGAGAACAAGGATGAGAGGCCCCTTTTCCCAGGAACATCCGCAAGCAAATGAACTGACCACACTTTTTAAGATTTTTTTTTTTTTTTGAAATTTCTTTTTATTGTATTGTTTTCCAAAAATACAAAATAAAAGCACACTTTTTAAGATTATCCACAAACACCAACTCATATGTATCACAGGAATGGGCTATGGCTTCAGAAAAAAAAGGTGCAAAGGGCAAACTTTGGGTTTTAAATAGCTGATCTGAAACATCAAAGTTCTTGCAAGCTAGCAAATGTACAAACAGCACATGGCAACAGCAATGCATAAAAAACAAAGATAATAGAGATATTCTCTCAAGTTAAAATCTAGAGCAATTATGAAGATAACACACCTTTCAGCTATCTTAGCATCTACAACTGCATAAATTGTGAAGACTGATGAATAACTATGAGTCTGGCTTTCAGTACAGGAAGGGTCAAGCTGAACTAACAGGTATCATGCTGAGGTGATGAAATCAGTATGCAGACATCACAACTCCTCAGTGAATAACTGCAATTGACTGTTCTGCAACAGAAGATGAAGAAGGTGTGATGCATATGCATGGGAACCCCCAAGTCACAGACAGCGGCTTAGCATATTCACAGGAATCTTAACAATAGCATCAGATGAGGTATGAGCAGAGTCATTTAGGAAACCAGTTTTTAAACCAAAGAAAAAATGCACATTAATAATTACCTAGTTCTTGTGTCACCAAACAGTTACATTTAAGCATAGATGGGTCACCAGAAAGTATCTAAAATTAAATGGACAGCTGTATTTATGCACTTGCTATTCCACTATACCATCTAGCTTTACATTACCGGTTTCCTTACTGGTGTACTGTACAGCTTACTTAATATCTAGATGGAAACAAGAGTGGTCCCAGGACTGAACCCTGAGGTATTCCACTTGTCTGGAGCTGGATTTGGAGTCGGCCACTTTTACAGTCTGGGTTCTGTCAGTAAGCCAGTTTGGCAATCCATCGAGTGACGTAGGGATTTATGTGCAGCTTAGTAAGTTTATCTATGATTCCAGAGTGGGGGGTGGTGTCGAAGGCCTTGGAAAGGTCCAGATAGGCTATGTGGACCACCTTACCCTTGTCCACAGCTCTGGAGACTGATTTGAAGAAGTCAATTAGGTTCAGGAGACACGATCGGTCCTTCACAAAGATAAACTGGATGGGGTCCAGTGTTTGAAGATTGCCAATGTCTTTGTTTATAAGTTCCATGAAAATGCATTCCATGCCCTTGCAGATCAGGCTCGTCAGCCTGATGGGACGGTAGTTGTTGGGATCCAAGGTGGATCCCCCCTTGTGGAGTGGGATAACTGTAGCTGTGCGCCACTCAGTGGGCACAAAGCCTGAGGTGAGGCTATGATTAAACATGACACTTAGGTGAGGTGCCAGTTCATTTTGTAGTCCACATAGTACACAGCCCGGGATGTCATCTGGTCCCATGGATGCTGTATTCTTAGCTTTGGAGAGTGCGGTTTCTACCTGTGTGGCTGTGATTACCGGAATTTGGCAATCTTTTGGTATTGAGACAGGCCCTTTAGGGGGTGAGAGGGGGGTGAAGCTGGCACTAAATCAATCTGCCAGGATATTGGCAATATCTTTGGGATCAGTATATTTAATGCCATTCTGTTGTAGCTCATAGCATATCTGAGCATTGCCATTTAGATACTTGACATAACTATAGAATGCCTTGTGGTTGTCTTTGGAATCTTTGGCAATTTTATTTTTGTAACTAACTTTTGAGGATTTTATAAGGGATCTCAGCTTCTTACTGAGGCTGATAAGGGAGATTTTGGCATTCTGGGATTTTCCTCCTTTCTGCAACAGTTTCTTTTTTCTGTTGTATAGTTTGTTTATGGCAGGGGACCACCAGATTGGCTTCCTTTTTTTGGAGGAGAGCGTCTTGGTTCTATTTGGGATGGCCCGATTCATGCACGAGTGGATGTGCTCATACAGTGCCTTAGTGTAGGATTCAGCAGTCGAACTTTCAGCTCCTGTCTGCATGGGTGTCATGAAGGTTGTCACTTCTGACTTGAGTAGCATGAAGTTGGCTTTGGAGAAGTTTTTTACGGGGGTTTCCTTACTGGGGGGTGGGGGTGGGATGTGGATGTCAAGGGTGATTTGCTTATGGTCAGACATGACCAATGAGGGGGTGACCAATGGTGTGGAGCATCTATCTCCCATGTTGGTAATGACCAGGTCTAGGATATTGGAGCCCCTGGTGGGACAATGTATTAGTTGATCCAGGGCATTGGAATTTATGAATTCCAAGAAACATTGAGAAAAAGTGTTGGTACCCGAGTAGTTTTTCCAGTTAATGGCAGGGTAGTTGAAATCACCCAGTATTAGGGTGTTTGGTTGTATCTTAATGTTTTCTAGTATGCTTAGAAAGGTGTAGTGAGAATCTTGAGGCATGGTGGGGGATCTGTAGCAAGCTACAATTTGGATTGCAGTCTTACCTAGTGTTATTTGCAACTGGAGAATTTCAGATGCATTGTGTTGGGCAACTAGCCTGCAGGTGTAAATATCCTTGGTGAATATGGACACTCCACCTTTAGTGTTTCGGTCTTGGTTTGGTGGCCAAAAAGTGTGGTAAGAGTTGTAGCCTCATATTGCAGGGGTGCTCTTTGGAGCCTTGAACCAGGTCTCAGTTACTGCACAGATATCGATGTTCTCCATTTTTAGGAGTGCCTTGAGAAAGTGCATTTTGAGGTTTAGACTTCTAGCATTGAGTAGCATTACCTTCAGATTTTGCATGCTTGTATCTGTTATGGTGGTGGTTTTGTCCTTTGAGCCTTGCCTAAAAAAGGCATTATAGGGGTGGCAAGAGCTTTAGCCAGTAACCTGAATCCCAGGGGTCAAAGGAAAAAGAAAAACTCCAAACTGATAATACAAATAAACCGGGTAAAAGCATAACCAGTAGTACACCAATAAAAATTCATTTTTATTGGCGTACTACTGGTTTTGCTTTTACCCAGTTTATTTGAATCCCAGGGGTGACAGGTGCAGACCATCTCTAGCAAAGCATCATGGTTTGTCAATCATGTCGTCCCAGGCAGACAGATACTGGATCCCCTTTGAATGACACCAGAATCTTAACCAATTGTTGAAGTCAATTATTTTGTCCTTATACTGTGGTATCATTCTGGGTAAAAGCAGGATGCTACACAGGACTAGGGTCATACCTGCCTGGGCCACCTGATCCAAGAGCACTTCCATGTCTCTTTTCATGTAGTCCAGGGAGGTACGTCTCAAGTCATTCACTCCAACATGGACAATGACAGAGTCGTATTTGTACTTGTTGTGGAGTGACTTGAGTGCATCCGTTATATGGCGGATCCTGGCACCTGATAGGCAGCTGACTGTACTTCTTGCCTTGTTCAGCCTGGTGAGTGGGACATCAGTGTCTTTGACTATAGAGTCACCTATGACTAAAGTGTTGGGTATGCTGTCTTGCCTTAGGGGTTGTTGTTGGGAGGCACACTGATGTTGTGAGCTATGTGTCACTTTGGTTGTGACTGGTGTTTGTTTGCATTTCAGCTTCGGAGGTCTTTATTGCTTGAGCAGGTTAATGTTAAGCACCTCCGCATATGTGGGTTTAGTGTTGCTATGTGTGGGTGTTGACTGTGTGGGTTTTGAAGGGCTATGTGTTGCTTGAGGTGCAGTGCAGGTTTTAACGTTCTCCTCTTGACTGTCTAGGACAATCTTGGCTGGAGAGAGCTTTACTTCCAGTTTGGCTATGTAAGTGCATCTCTCACAGGTTGTAGTGTTGGGTGGTAGGAGGAGAGGGTTGTCTGTGTACATGAGGCAGTTGCTGTATTGCCCCAGTATGCCCAGATTCACCAGATGGACAGGAGAAATCACCGGAAGCTGACCCTTGGACATGCCTGTTTAGGTGCTTTTTTGCAAAGTGCAAGAACTGTTTCCCTTACCTTTGCAAGGTACTTTGCAATTATAGGCTTAGTGCCTATGATTAATTTCTCCTTATTAACAAGGAGAGTTGAGTGCTTGTATCAGTTTAAGGCTTCCTAGTGCTTTCCAGCAGGTTCTAGCGTAAGTGCTAATCACAGGGGTTCAGATTTTAGTGCTACTACTGAGAAAACGGCTAGTTCTAAGGGAGAATTTGAAGAGCAGACTTTCTGGCACCTGGAATAGTTTAACCATAGCCCAGTGGTACTGCACGATGTGAAAAATACGCAAACATGCTCGTTTTTAAGCCAGAAAGTTGAAAGGGATAGAAATCAGCTCAAAATGGTTAAAATTACAATTTCAGAGCTCGAAACCACTCATCTAGTGTTAGACAGGCAGTACAATGCTCACCACTCCTACTGGTAAACAGTAGGACTTCCCTCTACCACAGCAAGTTATGGATAGCTCTGAACACAGAAAATAAAGTCCTGAAACCAGCAAAGCCTGGGATCTGGACTATACTAGCTAGGAAGTGCGGGAAATGAGCAAACTAGATAGTATTTTTTTTGGTTAAAACAGGTAAACAATGCAGTAATATACTAAATAAACACAGAAAAGGCTAACACACTTGAGTGTGTAAAGAATATAAAGTACTCAGATGAAAGCGCTTAACCAGTGATTTGTGCAACTTTGGATTTTACTACGTGAAATAAACTTTCAGTGTTTTTATCCGTGAGCATTTCCTTTCAGTATTTCCTTTCAGAATACGTCTTGCTCGAGCTGTGGGACTGGTTGCTGTTGTTTTATATTCTTTATACGTGGATTTGGGTCAGTTGTTGTTTCAAGTTGTGACACTTGAGTGTGTAGCCCTAAACAGTAAATACAATTAAAACTCTACAAAATTGGCAATTTGAAACTTTTTAAGTGAAGCAAGGCAAGTGCACAACTGAAAAACGATTTAAGAGGCAGTAATACAGTAGAATAAGTAGCTAGTCTACATAATCAGAAAAGCAGCTAAAGCACACTGAAACAATTCAGATGCAGTGCAACCTAGAGCACTTGAGTTGTAGCAATATTAAGGCAAATACAATTTTAATAAATGCACTAAAATATACTCTATATTTCTGAAATGTTTGAGAAGCACAGTCAGAACACAAGGATATTCAGACAATTTTGTATTGTTTTGAACATTTTTCCAGTAAACAATGAAACAAAATGCATGCACCAGTAATGACAAAACCGCCCAATTGAAAACATTTCCATCATAAAAGTCTACTCAAACTTCTACAGTCCACCAGTATCAATAAATATGCACAACAATCTCTGCAGAAGTAAAAGTCATCTAAATAATTCCACATTAAAAAGATCTGTAACTAATGAAGAGGTTGCTGCTAGCAAACAACTTTATATTTCATTGTTTCATCTACAAATAAAGTGCCTGTTGCCCTTGAGGAATAAATTGCCTATATTACATTAAAAAAATTATAAGCTAGTAATATTGCAATAGGGAATGGATGGCAAATAACAGACGTGTTTATAGTTAGTAGGTATCTTCGCCAAAGAGGACATTCCCAAGACAGCAGCATCCACCCAGTTCACAACACAGTATAATATCAGCAATACATCTACATACTGTGGGAGTAGAACCCTCAGCCTTCTGCATCAAAAGCAAGTTCACTACCTGCTGTGCTATTAACAATGCTAAAATTCTCAGCATAAGCAGTACTAAACTTCTCTTCCCCTGCAGCTCTCAGCTCCCTGTAAAATCTACTTGACACTCAGGTGTATCTCTCAACTTTGCAGCACAAGAAATCTGGAAAAAGCCAACATGTATTTGGGAGGGACAAAAGCCTAAAAACCAGGGACACATTTTAAACATTGCTTGTATAATCTTGGAAAGTTGCTAGAATAAAATGCTGTGTTACCACCATGCATTTCACTACCAAGTCTTGAACCCAGGACGCTGTGCAAAACAGTCAGAGCAACATAACACTATACCAAATCAGCTGTTTTGTGAAAGACTGAAATTTAAATGGCTACCATTTAGTGAATTCAGTTCTCATCATAGCTGTTAACCTCTTAGCACAAAACACCTGGACAAAGCCAGTTATGGGAGAATACAGCCCTCAAACATATTTGGCGAATTCAGTTCTCACCATAGCTCTCAACCTTAGCACAAAAAACCTGGACGAAGCCAATAATGGGGGAATACAATCCCCAAAATAGGGACAAATTTCAAATATTCATCTTATAAACTTAGAAAATTGCTAGAATAAAATTTTTTGTGCTACTATGTACTTTCTGAAGAATATGAAGTCTGAAATTCAAATGCCTGTCACTTTTACTCATTTAACATTTGTTAACCAGAAAAGTCTGACTTGGAACAAAAGCCAATTTTCAGCAAAGGCCCAGGGAGAAATACTGCAGACACATGTCTTTGTAACATGGGAGGACACCAGAGCAAACCCACACAAACACAGGGAGGACATGCAGACTCCACAAAGAAGGCACCCCAGCCAAGAATCAAACCAGAGAACCTCTAGCTGTGAGGCAACAATGCTACTACTGCACCATCAACTATTTAAAGAATTAAAAACTCAGAAGCCACATAGTTTATGAGGAACAGAACAAAATATGAGGCAAAAATCTGCAAACATTTCACAAATGGTGGTGGGTAGGGAATTCAGGCTTTTGTTACCTGTACTCAAGGTACAGGGCTCAAGCCCACCAGCAGGTATTCTGATTTCTCTCTAGCCACAAGTATAAATCCACTAGGGCATTTCACACACACCTTTCTCCTACCTGCAGTACTCCACATAGCTTTCTTGTACCTGCAGCAGTAGAATAATCCCACGTAGCTTTCTCCTGCAAAGTAATCTGTAATTAGCTTTCTCGTACCTGCTGCTTCTCCTGCAACCCAGCATTTGTGCCAGAATACACACTTCTGCTTTCTTGGCTCTTTCAAATGTTCCAAGACTGCTGACTCTGCAGTCCGAACACCTTCCAGTCTATGTGGTTAGCACAACATAGACTTCTGGGGAATCAGCAGTCGGCTTCCTTCTGCCTGAATCCGGACTGGTAAGGCAGCAGTCCGGATTCACTTTGTATGGAGTGGAGGATTTGTAGGACTCAAGGACTGTACCATTGTGGTTCACAGCTGGGAGGGCTGCAGTCTGATATCACGATGCACCACTGGAGCTTTGGCATATATCAGTCACTCTTCCACTTACTCATTTCATGCATATTACAGTTTTTTTCCCCTGAGGCTCCACACTACTTTGACAATAGCTCCTGTCTCAAATGCTAGAAAACTCATTTTTGATTGTTTTGAATCTACCATTCAATTGCTTCTGAAGTGCACTTTTAGTCATCACCTGTTCTTACATGCCGGTTCACTTCCATCTCTGTGCTCTTCTTAGGTTCTCAGTTGGACCAGCAATAAAGGGCTGAAAGCGGTGTTTCTAATGTATGCTCAAGTATCATTCCCAAACGTGTATATCTCTGTTAAATATAACATTCAAAAAAAGGATGTTTCTTGTTTCAAGACATTTCATACCTGCACTTACAGAAAAAACAGCAGCATGAGGAGGAAATGTTAGTCATCAGGTGCTATGAAAATGCACTTCTGTGAGGTGTGAATGAGTTGGTGTAGTTTTCCCATGGTGAGTGTCATATGATTGGAAGGATATTATTTAACTAAGTGATGATGGGGTGGGTAGAAACAGTGTAAAATGATGGACTCAGCACATAAAAAATCTTATTCTGTGCCACGCACTGATATGGAGAAGTACAACTATGATGACAGCTTATTGATACTGGGCTTAGTTTTGTAGACTAACGGTTCTGGATTACTCGACAAATTAGAAATGTGAGTAACTTTTTATTAACATGCCAGTAGATGACACTTGAAAACTAGCTAAGAGACAGTTAATAAAAATTATTGCCGTGAGCCTTACTTTGCTCCTCGGGGTTGACATTAAGAGTAGAAGGCCTTTGTAACTTGATTACCCATTAATGGCCATGCACTTACAAATTATATAACATGTAGTTTGAGGTAGCCAGTGTACCAAAATTAAACTGACACAACAGAGAGAACACACAAGAAGGCAGATACTGAAATCCCTAGGGACAGATAACTTTTGCTAAACCTAACTAGCACCCTAGGGCTATTAGATTATGTCTTTAATTCAAAAGACTTACTTCAAGAGCATACTGGAGATCAGATGAAATGACAACTTCAAGGGCATACTGGAGGTCAGATGAAATGACAAGCTGTATTTAATTAAAATGTTTTCTGTAGTGACCGGAGACAAAAAAAAAGAAATTCTCTTTTTTAATTTCTCCAAATTTTTTGGGTTTCTAATACCATGACAGGAATGGACCCCATTCCTAAGTTAAAGTGCGATTAAAGTTCATGAAATTAGTATTGTTTCAGTCTTTGATGTCAGCCAGAAGTGCTCTTTGCAGCATCCACAATGTACCAAGTAATGACTCCTTCTACAATTCGTATGGAGTTACACGTATTGGTAGCATATCTAAATACGATTGTAAATTCTTTTTTGCAAGACCGTCCATTGCTCCTACTAATATTGGGACTGTCTGGGTATCTTTCTTCCACAGTGCTCTCATTTCTGCCTGCAAATCCTGATATTTTATGACTTTGTGTCTCTCTGTATGCAAGACACTGCACTCACTGGGTGTGGCGAGTTCAATGATCAATGCTACTTTTGTCTTCTTTTCTTGTACCACTATATCCGGTTTTCTAGCATCTATCTTTTTAACTGTTGGTAATGGATGACCCCATGTGATGTAAACTTCATCATTTTCTATGATGCTTTGTGGCTCATGTTTCCAGAGTTTTTCAGCCACTTCAGTACTATAATGTTTGCACAATCCCCAATATAACAACCTTGCCAGATTATTATGCCTTTCAGTATACAGTCATTCTGCCATTAGTATGTCACAACCAGCAACGAGGTGTGCAGCTGTTTCCAATTCGGTTTTACAAAACCTATATTTATCTGTTTCTCCCACATGTTCAATGGACTTTGTAAACTAGCGTGTACATAACCCACTATCTTGGGCCACCAATATTAACCTTTCATCTCACACTATAAATACTGCTTATATGTACTTAGACGGTTGCTAGCCTAATGTGTTTTACATTGAGAAACATTTCCTGTAGGATAGGAAGTCTCAAACTCAAATCTCTGACATTATTTAGTGTTTGTAGTCCACAAACATGAGCTAGCAAACCACAAATTTTATGAGGAACAAACAATAATATCAGGGGCATTCTGTGAAATCAGAGACAGTTGAGAGGTATGCCAATACCAGAATTAAAGGACCACTGTGTACTGCTACACTTGCTTTCTCTTTTCCGAAATGTTTTTTTCTCCCCATCCTTTGAATGCAGCATTGTAGCATATGCCTTCTGCTAGGAGAAGTTATGATTTTCACTGTGTTTACCATCCCCCATTGTTAAAGCACCGGTACTGTGAGCCATCTTTAAGCAAAAAGAATTCTCACAGAGCTGTTGTGAGTAAATGGGTGCTCACACCAGTTGGGAATAATGCCCAGTGTTATTATTCACCTTTTCCTCAGCTGCTACACAACGACCGCACATAAACTGATTTCCCCAGTCCTTTCGCCCAAGGAATGCCACCAACCATTACTTATGAATGAGATTATTCATTTCGGCTTCTGTTGCCAATTAAAATGCGATGCTGACTTGCTGTGGGAATTACTCTATTCCATCTAGTTGCTGGATGAATCTGTTTTGTTGATGGAGTGTGTTAGCTCACTAAGGTACTAAAAGTTTCAGGACTGAAGATTAGGGTTGCCACCTTTTCTAATGGCCAAAGTGGGACATTTTTGGGGCACACCAGATTTTACAGGCCGACACATACCCACGGTCAGTACAAAGGATAGAACTTTACTTTTTTGCCTAAATAAAAGCTTATTCTTGTAGCAGTTTAGTTGCTTATTCTGTTTCTTGTAACATTTAGGTATTTTAGATACAGAAATAACTATTTTATGCAACTATTACATAAAATATGGGACATAATTATGTCCTACAATCTCAGGACATTTGCCATTTTTAATATTTTTGGTCAGGACACAACTGCCCAAAGAGGGACTGTCCCTCGCAAAGTGGGACAGGTGGTAACCCTAAGATTTTTTTTCTTTCTACAGGTATGTGCATCACTTTCTTTGGGTCAGATCGTCAGATGTTGTGTTTCTGTTTTTTAGATGTCTTTAATGCGATTGTTTAGAGTAAGCTATTACAGCAAGCATTGCATAATAACGAGCCAAATATGAAGCAAGCGATTGTGTTTCCTTACTGGCTACACACCATCTATTCGTACCCACAAAACAGGAAAAGTTGGGACAGACAGAAGTTATGAAACAGAAATCTGGTCATGCTGCGAAAATCTGTACCCACATGAGTTACGCCAGTGGTGTTTTTTATGTATTTATTTATTTTTAGGTAATGTCCTGGATCTCCCACTCATAGAACACCAGCGGTACCATTATTTTACACTGGCTAAGCAAAACTTTTGATGTTTAGCCAGTGTAAAATAAAAAGACAAGAAATGCAAGACTGCAAAAGATAGAAGCGTGCATGTGTGTTGGGAGGTGTGACTGTATGCGTGTGTGAGCGTTTGAGTGAGATCGATGAAGCAGTTATTTTGCACTACTTATTTATTAATATTTATTTATTTATTTGGTTAGTTAAATGTCAGTTTTGTTGTTGCGGGAATGTAAAATTGCGCATGTGTGTTGAGAGTGGGGTAGACTGCATTCCTGCATGAGCAAAATCGATGAAGCAGTTATTTTGCACCAGTTATTTACTTATTTATTTATTTCATTAAGCATTGGTTTTGCTGTTTTGGAATGTTTAAAAGTGTGCATGTGTGTTGGGGGTGGGGTTGACTCTATGCCTGCCTGCGTGAGAGTATGAGCGAGATGATCAAGCATTTATTTTCCACTCCTTAAACAGCGGTTTTGCTGTTTAGGGAGTGTAACCATGTCATTACAGCATGTGAAGTTTGACTTTGTAGGCCTGAATGTATCCAAAGACTTAAATAATAAAAAGTCATGGGCATTCAAAGTTATGTAGCTGAAACATTAACATGTCCTTAAGAGGTCATTTGCATATATTGCATGATCTCCACTACAGCAGGTTTAAGGTATTAAACAGTAAAGACTTTAGTCTGTCCGTGTCTTTCTTGCAGTTTTTACTCGTACAAAAAGGAGGTAACTCTATAGATTTCTCCATTTGCAGACCCAAACCTTTATTATCCCCTCTAATAAAATTACATTTTGAAAGGTTAGTGATAAGTTTTTTCCTTTTAATTATAGTGATGTTATTCACCTGGCTATATACTACTTTTTTATTAAGACTGTATTGTTTGAGTGTAAAAATTGGAAATGACTAGAAATGTTCTCCTCAGCAAAGACTGAGATGTTACTGCAGGTTTAATATGTGCATTGAAGACAATAACAGGGCTACAGTAGAGAGCAGGAGAGTGTGTGTGTGTGTGTGTGTGTGTGTGTGTGTGTGTGTGTGTGTGTGTGTGTGTGTGTGTGTGTGTGTGTGTGTCTGTGTGTGTGTGTGTGTGTGTGTGTGTGTGTGTGTGTGTGTGTGTGTGTGTGTGTGTGTGTGTGTGCGTGCATGCGTGCATGCGTGTGTGTGTGTGTGTGTGTGTGTGTGTGTGTGTGTGTGTGTGTGTGTGTACTGGGACCTTGTGGTAGAAGTCAGTGCTGTAGGTGGCCACAACAGATCAGAACAGGTGTGCTAAAGGATTACAGATATGATACCCACAGAAAAGGCCAAGCGATTGCTTAGGTAGAGGATGGCCACAGGTGGGCTTCCCCCATCACAGACCACCCTTACTGACAGAACTTCTGGGTGCAACTGTCAGGAAATGGTGAGTACAGTGATGTGTGGGGGAATATCTGTATTTGAGGGCTGAACTGGCCACAACATTGCAAATCTGTGTTGGGATACACAAGGCTAGCAGCACTTTAATTTATTACCAAAGTCTTATGACTCAACAGTGGAATGAGCCTAGTGATGCAAACACAACTATATCTTTCCTACAGATACATTTTGGCTGTAGGCATGGCCACCTATAGCACAGAGAATGTTTGTCTTCATTCTTTGTCTATTATATTTCCTTGTATGCTGTTGGAATGAGGGATTGTACAGTCAGGTGTTTGTCTGCCTTCACAGGTGCAACAGTCATAGGTCACTCTAAGTGAAAAAGGTCATACCTAATATCAGTGCAGCAGAGGAGCCTGGTACTGACGGCATCCTAATCCTAGTATAGCCTGAGAGCACATTGCTTCTCTTGGCAATGTGTACAATGGCAGGAACACTACAACCCACATCCAATGACCCAGCTGTTCTGCAAGCAGAACCTGTCCCCTGCATCTCCATTGGAGTTGGAAAGACAGTTTGGGCATGGAAGCCCAGTAAAAACAGCACCCTCCTCGTCTGATCATGCTGTGGCAGAGCACAGTGGTGCCATCACAACGTATGACAACAGCACTAAGGAGAGGCACTCTGGTGTTAATTGATGTTGTGCATCTCACTGAATATCTGAACCAGGTGTCACACTGGGCACAAATCCTTGTGCAAGTCAGTGCAAACAGATGGTGCTGGGACTATGGAGAGTTGATAGACATACTATACAGCATGTGTGATAAAGTACTGAAGGAACTGCATTGCTTGGATCACCTGCTTGAATCATTAAAAAGCCAGTTGGCAGCCACTGCTGCCTTTATGGGACGTTCTTCTTCTATGCACCAGGCTTGATGCTGTAGTCATGACTGCCACTTTCCTACCTGTATAAATGGGTGCACCCCACATGGCAGGTAAGTCTGAGTCATAGTTCCCATCTCTTCAACACAACCTACCTGTACTTGAGATGAGGTGGATATTGTGTGCCATAACCAGAGCCAGAGACTCCACCTGCTTGGTGGTCATATACATCGCACAGTCACACAATTCCACATCATCCTTGCTAGCAGGTGTCAGTAACAGTGCCACTCCTCAGAAGTGATACCCCCCCACCCCATGGCTGGGACCATTTTCTGTCTACATCTGTTTCACCAGAGGACCCATAACCCATCATTTCCACACCCATGCAGGATTATACCTCCTACTACAGATGTATACCCTGTTACCAGTATTGTGCAAGCACCCAGAACATCTGACCCCTCCGGAAGCTCCACCACCACACTGCACAGGATCTCCAGCACTCCATAATCACTTTTGTTTGTTACACCATCTCGTCCACATTTCCACTTTTATATAGCTGTTGCAGATTCCTGTTACTGTGACCCACAATACCTGTGCAAATGACAACCGCACTGTGACCCACAGCACTTGTGCAAATGGCAACTACTGTGTTTCATAAGCTAAGTTATGTGTGATGCACAGTGTGGCCAGTCAATGTACTGTACTGTATAGCCTGGGTGTAGTATTACACACATCTGTTTTAGTCTTTGTTTTCTCTATTCTGGCACATAGTTGTAGACCAGACTCTTTGCTAGTGCCACAATGTATTGCAGAAATCTCAGCCTCGCATGGGATTCCCCTGCAGCCAGTTCCTCCAATGACTTTTAACATGGAACTTCCTCTGCATCCGTCTTCAATTTGTCTGGTCCTCTGATAGCAGTCCTCTTCCCTGCAAGTATCTGAGCATACTCAGTGTACCACCAGAGGAATCTAGTTAGTGAAAAGAGGCCTTCAACAATCCAAACATATGTTTGACTGTGTTCTGTATCTGTCACAAGGTCAAATTATAAGTCATGTTATCCATGCTCTCTGGGTTCTGTATTGGTGCTGTGACCAATGGCTGTAGGGCATACCTAGCTTCGCCAATAAGATGCCCATATGGAAATTACTCCGTGCAAATCATTAGTGTAGGGGAGTCTAGCACTAATCATGGCTGGGACCCATATGTTTAATGCTGGGCCCTGTTCTGCTTAGTCCATACATCAACACCTATGTGGTGTGGAATGTCGTGCCTCTAGCAGCCTACACATATCTTGCATTCCAGAGTATTTTTCACTGTCATTATTTGTAAGGCTATGGAATATATTTTATAACTGAATTAATAGGAAACACTATAGTGAACCTTTAATATCCCTTGATACACACCAGTTTGGGTTGTAAAAGGTAGTTTGTCTACTAAGCCTAGTTGAGGCCTTCAAAAAGGTCACCAATGCCATGGATACATTATATAAAGTCCATGCTGCCTATCTGTATCTTATCAAGGCCTTTGACATAAATGTGGGATTACTGACATACTCTCCCAATTCAACATTCACTCGTATGTAGTTTGCTGGATAGGCAAATGGCTAGCAGACAGAACTTTAAAAACGGAAAGAAAGACCCAGCCAAGCTAGAGTCTTCACTTTTTTAAAATTACCTTAAACCTTCTGAAGTGGAGGCCCATGGGATGTATGTAAATGACCCCTTAAGGACATAACAGTGGTTCTGCTACATAGCTTGGGAATTCACATGCCTTTTGAGTCTTTACGTGTACATTGTCTTGATTGACCAGTAGAAAACTGGTACTAAAGCTAAACTATGACTGAATCATAGGACAGTAATATGAACTCACAGAATGAAACTAATAGATACATGCACAGGTTTGTTCTTATGTAGGTGTGTGCATGTGTATATATGTATACATACGGGTTCCTATGACTTCATCGAACTGTGAAATCACCGACACTCACCTCTTCGACACCAATCCATCGACGTGTATATCATCGACAATTCCGGTAAGCGATCTTCCCCCTTACAGGACCCATGGTAGCGTTTTCAAGGTAAATTATGCGGAATCACGTAAACTCTAATCGTTGTAACACAGGAAGAAGCGCTACCATGGGTCCTGTGAGGGGGAAGATCGCTTACCGGAATTGTCGATGATATGGACGTCGATGGATTGGTGTCGAAGAGGTGAGTGTCGGTGATTTCACAGTTCGATGAAGTCATAGGAACCCATACATACACACCATTGCTGTAACCAAATTTTGGCATTTTAAATTATTATGTAATTGAAGTATTCCATTTACAGAATTGTCAGGTCTTCTTCTTTGAGAAAGTCACCAAGGCAATGTAGGAGAGGAAAATGGTGCATACTGCCTATCTTGACCTGGCTAAGGAATTTGATAAAACATGACACTCTGGTATTGTAAACAAACACAGATATAAGCATAAACCCCTATGTTAAGAGCTGGATTGCCAGCTGACTCTCAGATAGGACCCTGGAAGTTATGCAAGGAGAGATCACATCCATAAAGGGTCAGTCTTTAGCAGAGTCCCTCAGGGCTATGTACTTGGTCTATTCATTTTTGGCATCTAATTCTCAAAAGTCAATACCCATGCCAATGGCCTGTGGCTGACCACGTTTGCAGATGATTGCGGACTAGAAGTCTTCTGGATTAAGCACTTGGGCTTCAGACCAGTTGTTTTACATTAGGAAGGTTTGTGGCTGCACTGTGGTGGCAGAACAGGCAGCTTACATCCTTCTAAGTTGGGAACTGCTGATTGAGGGCTCAGTGTCTGTTATTCTAAAAGTGTATTAGTTCTAGTTTAAGCACTTGGGCTTCAGGCCAGTTATTTTACATTAAGAAGGTTCGTGGTCTGCAATCTTGTGGGAGGAGAGGCTGGTCTCTGCCCTTCTGAGCTGGGAATTTCTGGTTGAAGGCTTATAGTGCCTGCATATTTGAACTGTTTCTTACTGAAATTGATACACATTGTTTGCTGTAGCATAGACTAGATCCAGGCCTGCTGAATCTAGCTTTGTTTGTATGCTTGTTTTTTGTTTGCTTATTTCCCTGAAATACTAATTCCACCTAAAACTCGGCTTTTCAGCACTTCTGTGGATCCCTAGTGATATCTGCATTGCTTACTGTACTTATTTCCTTGTTTCACTTGAAAGAAAGTTACTGTTTGTCATTTTTGCATTTAAGTTACCTGTAACACATTGCATTTAAGTTACCTGGCACTTGCTCACTAAGCCATCACTAAAAAATTAAAAGCACTACACCCTCACAAACTCCCCTTGAGTACCTTGTTCCCCAGTGGCCCTTTTTTTCAATTATAAAGGAATTCCCAATACTGTTCTAGCATGTCCAAAGGTCAGTTGTCAATCTCCTCTCCGGTCCAGTTGGCGAATCTGGGAATCTTGAGGCAAAGTTACAACTGCCTCATGTACACAGACAACCCTCTCCTCCTCCCAACAAATTCCAACACATGTGAGACATGCAACCATATAGCCAAACTGGAGGCTAAGCTCTCTCAACTCAGTACTGGCGTAACCAGTCAGGAGGAGAAGGAAACCACACTCACTACAATTCCAGTCTCACATAGACCTACCACGACAGCAAACCAAACACATAAACACACACAAACATACTCGGAGGCTCTAAATAAAAATCTGTGTAAGCAGCAGAGACCTCCAAAGCAGACACCCAAACAACCGCTACCCCAAAACAAAACACGTGCAACACATAGCTCACAAAGCCAGTGTGCCGAACAGTCACAGCCCTTAAGGCTAAACAACACACCTGATACACTTGTAATAGGTGACTCTATTGTCAGGCACACTGACGTCCCGCTCACCAGGCTGAACAAGAAGGTCACGGTGAGCTGCCTGTCGGGTGCTAGGATCCGCCACATAACACACGCACTCAGGTCACTCCAAGGCAAGTACAAATATGACTCAGTCATTGTCCATGCTGGTGTGAATGACCTGAGACGTACCTCCCTGGACTACATGAAAAGAGACATAGAGGAGCTCTCTGAGCATGTAGCCCAGGCCGGTATGACCCTGACCTTGAGTAGCATCGTACCCTCACCAAGAATGATGCCACAATATGAAGACAAGATGATCAATTTCAACAATTGGCTTAAGTATTGGTGTCATTCAAAGGGGATCCAATGCCTGTCAGCCTGGGATGACATGCTCGACAAGCCATGATGCTTCGCTAGGGACAGCTTGCACCTGTCACCCCTGGGCTTTCGGATATTGGCAAAGGCTCTTGCTGCCCCCATAGTGCCTTTTTTAGGCAAGGCTCAAAAGACAAACCCACCTCCATAGGTATCACAAGGGATAAGAAACTAAGAGTAATACTACTCAATGCCAGAAGTCTAAACCTCTAGATGCACGCACTCTAAACTCTCCTTAGCATGGAGAACATCGATATCTGTGCAGTAACAGAAACCTGGTTCAAGGCTCCTGAAAGCACCCCAGCACTACCAGGTTATACCTCATACCATGCTTTTTGGCCCCAAAACTTGGACCGAACCACAAAAGGAGGGGGAGTATCAATATTCGTCAAAGATACCCACACCTCCAGGTTGGTGGCACAGCACGAAGCATCAGAGACTATCCATGTGCAACTAACAGTGGGTAAAACTACCTTCCAGTTTATAGCCTACTACAGACCACCCTCCCAAACCCAGGAACCCCACTTGGCCTTCCTGAGAACACTGGAAAATATGAAGGTCTCTCCAAACACCATTATATTGGGCGACTTCAACTACCCAAACATAGACTGGAAGCATTACTCTAGCTCCAACACCCTAGCCCAAAGGTTCCTAGAATTTATAAACTCAAATGCTATGGAACAACTTGTTACCACTCCCACAAGAGGGGAAAACATACTGGACCTGATCATCACCAACATGGGGACTCTGCTCCAGACCAGAAGTGTATCCCTCACTGGTAAGATCAGACCATAAACTAATCTCACTGGATATTCACATCCTGACCCCACCCCCTACCCAGAAAACCACAGTGAAAAACTTCTCTAAAGCAAGTTTCACACTCCTTAAAACCGAGGTGGGCCTGTGGAAAATACGTCCCAGACCGCAGAATCCTTTATAAACGCATTCTATGAATACCTTCAGGAATGCATGGATCATGCAATCCCAAATAAAACCAAGACCCAATCCTCCAAAGGCAGACATCCTGTCTGGTGGACCCCAGCCATAAACAAACTATACAATAGAAGGAGGAAGCTACTACATGATAGAGCAAAATCCCAAAAAGGGAAGGCATCTCAGATCAGTATTAGCAAAAAACTACGGGCACTCATAAAATTGTCTAAGGCCAGCTTTGAGAGAAACATTGTACAGGACACTAAGAGTAATCACAAGGCTTTCTTTAGTTATGTTAGGAACCTGGGTGGGAATTCCCAGATATGCTCAGAATTAGTCCAAAATGACAAAAAATACACCGAACCCACAGACATTGCCAACATCCTAGCTGACAGGTTCAGTGCAAACTTCTCCCCCCCCTCCCCACCAAAAGGGCGAATATCTATCCCAGCAGAGTGCTGCCCCCCTGACATCTCAGATGCTCAGGTAAGAGCCACCCTCTCCAAAGCAAAAAACACAGTATCAATGGGACCAGACAGTGTCCCGGACTGCATCCTACATGAACTCCAAGAAGAGCTAAACCCAAACATAAAACTGCTGTTCAGTCTCAGTCTTACTACAGGATATGTACCCAAAGAGTGGCGTACAGCAACAGTGGTCCCTCTCCACAAAGGTGGTGCCTCAACGGATCCTGGAAACTATCGCCCAATAAGCCTGACTAGCTTGGTCTGCAAAGCTATGGAAATATGGATATTGGGGACCTACAGACACTGGATGCTACCCAGTTCGGCTTTGTTAAGGGCAGATCCTGCCTCTTAAACCTAGTCAATTTCTTTGAAACAGTCAGCAAGGCCATTGACGAGGGGAAGGTGGTCCACACAGCCTACCTGGACCTCACAAGAGACTTTGATACAATACCCCACTCGGGCATTATAGATAAGCTCACCAGCTTAAATATAAACTCCTATGTCACTAGATGGGCTGCAAACTGGCTCAAGGACAGAACCCACATGGTTAGAATTGCTGGAGCCATGTCATACTCCAAACCAGTTACAAGTGGCGTCCCACAAGGCTCAGTCCTGGGACCTCTCTTGTTCGGTATATATTTCTCTGAGGTACAGGCAAACACGGAAGGACTGTGGCTGACCAAGTTCGCAGATGACTGCAAACTGGGCGCCATAATCAACTCTCCAGCCAACACAAGTATCCTCCAAAAGGGCCACATAGAAACAGACAACTGGTGCCAGAGCCATGGCCTCAGGCTAAATGCCAAAAAGTGTATAGTCATCCCCTTTGGCAAAAACAAAGTGCCTTGAGTTTTAAGCACTGGCTTTAGCACCAGTCATTTGTCTGCATTAGTCCTTATTATAAGCTGTCAGGGTCTTGGGGGAATTTTATAGGTTCATAGGTTCATACTAGGCTATCTGCCCTAGGGCATTTATAAGCTTAGCCAGAGTGGATACCACATAGGTGGTAATCCATTAAGTACAGAAGAAGTAATTAGGGACCTGGGGACCCAAGTTGATAGCAATCTCTCATTTGGCAACCACGTGGCCAAAGCGGTTAGAAAAACATTTTATAAAGCCCACCTAATCATGAAGGGATTCACACCTAGATCATGGGAGGTCATCGTGCCTCTTTACTCATCCCTCAACAGGCCCATAATTGAGTACAATGCCCCTTTTGCAATGTACCTTACCAGACACCTGCAGCAACTGGAAAGACTCCAAAAGTACCTCACCAAGAGGATCAAAGGGCTCAAACAGATGCCATATGCTGCCCGGTTAAAGAAACTCCAGCTCTACTCAGTGGCATACCGCCTGCTCAGAGGCAATCTGTGCCTGACATATAAAGCCATGTCCAACCTGGAATTAATGGACATGCTGCACCTCAGAAAATCCAAATCCCATCGAGCTACTCGCTCGAGAGACTTGAACCTCAGCACTGAAATAAATAGGACATGCTGGAGGAACAGATTCTTAACCCAGAGGCTCCCTTCACTCTGGAATAAAATCCCAGTCCAGGTTAGGCAGAGTCCCTCATTGACTCTCTTCAAGAGGAATCTTGATGAGTGGATGGGAGATCATAGGTTTACCCCGGGTATCACTTCTGTGTCACTGTTAGACAGAGGCACAGTATACTAACCTCGAAAAAGGGCATAGCAAAATTAATTTAAAATGGGTGGCGAAAGCCAAACACACTCTGGCTAGGCTTATAAATGCCCTAGGGCAGATAGTCTAGTATGAACCTATGAACCTATAAAATTCCCCCAAGACCCTGACAGCCTATAATAAGGACTAATGCATACAAATGACTGGTGCTAAAGCCACTGCTTAAAACTCAGTGCAAAGAAATGCATAACAGTACCATTTGGGAAGTAGGCCACACTAGGAAATTAAATCATTGACATAACACACCTAAGAATAAAACCAGTAGTCAGGGATCTGGATATGTATGTAGACAGTAATTTGTTTTTTGACCAACATGTATCTAAGGCAGTAAGGAAATCATTCTATGTTGCACACTTAAAAGCAAGTGCAGGGCATCTATGTCCAAGGAAGTCATTGTTCCACTGTATTTGTCTGTCATCGAGCCCATTATTGAGTACAATGCCATCTTTGGTATGTATCTGATAAGGCACATGCAATAACTATAACGTTATCAGAGGTACTTCACAAGAATACAGGGCATAAACAGCATGTCCTATGAAGATCAACTCAAAGCCCTATCTCTGTACTCTTGTTTCCTACAGACTGTTGAGAGGTGATCTATGCCTGACATACAAGGCATCTTTGAATTCCATGTTGATGGACCCTCTGCATATCTGCATTACAATAGCATTAAAATTATTCAATCTAGAGATTTAAACTTTGCTACTGACATAAACGAGGCACATTGGAGGGACAGGTATGTGTCTCAAACAATTCGTGTTCTCTGGAACAGGCTTCCCCATCCATGTGAAGTACAACTCTTCTCTTATTATATTCAAGAGAAAGCTGGACCAGTGGAAGGGAAATTGGAAGTAACATCCCAGGGTCTAGCACCTATGTCTGTAATGTAATAAAGCAGTCACCAAAGCCATAGACGAGGGTAAGGTGGTTCACACAGCCTATCTAGATCTCGCCAAGGCTTTTGACACCATCCCCCACTCTGGAATTATAGATAAACTCACTAAACTAGGTATAAATCCCTATGTCACAAGATGGGCTGCCATCTGGCTCACTGACAGAACCCACACTGTGAAAGTAGCAGACTCCAAATCCGACTTCAGACCAGTGACAAGTGGAGTACCACAGGGTTCAGTCCTGGGTTGTCTCCTGTTTGCTATCTACTTTTCTGAAGTGCAGGCTAAAACAGAAGGTCTTTGGCTAACGAAGTCCGCATATGACTGCAAACTAGGAGCCATAATCAAAACTCTAACGATGTGGACATCCTACAAAAAGGCTTCACTAAGACAGGTGCCTGGTGTCAAAGCCATGGCCTCAAGCTCAATGACAAAAAGTGCATTGTCATTCCCTTTGGTAAAAACTCTGTACCCATGAACTACCACATAGGTGGTAGTCTACTTAACACCAAAAGTGTGATAAGAGACCTTGGGACACAGGTGGACAGTAGTCACTCCTTTGATAATCACATTGCCACAGTAGTCAGGAAATCCTTCTACGTGGGACACCTCATCACAAAAGGTTTCTCATCCAGGAAAAAAGAGTTCATTGTTCCCCTCTACTTGTCACTCATTAGACCCATTATAGAGTACAACGCCCCTTTTGGTATGTACTTCACAAGACATCTACAACAACTGGAAAGGCCGCAGAAATACCTCAGAAAGAGAATTACTGGCCTCAAACAGATGCCCTACGCAGACCGTCTCAAAAAACTCCAGCTTTACTCCGTCGCATATCGCCTATTCAGAGGCAATCTCTGTCTAACATACAAAGCTATGTCAAACCCAGAGCTGTTGGACATGCTCCACTTAAAGAAATCCCAATCCCTCAGAGCTACATGCTCTAGGGACCTAAACCTTGTCACCACAATAAACAGAACATGCTGGAGGGATAGGTTCCTGTCCCAGATACTTCCCATACTCTGGAACAAACTACCTATCTATATCAAACAAAGCTCCTCATTAGCACTCTTCAAGAAAAATCTTGATGATTGGATGGGAAATATGAAATTCACCCCAGGGATGACCTCTGTGGCTCTGCACGACAGGGGCACAGGAAAATAATTTTCTTGGGTGGCAAAAGCCAGGGTACCTTTTTGGCTAGGCTTATATAGGCTCTAGGGCCAATACCCTAGTACCTACCTATAAACCTATGTACAAATAGCACCTGTCTGTAATGTACAAAGCAGACAGTAAATCTTGTCCTAGCTACAAAGACCCCAGTAGTCATTAGCCTAGCACATACCTATGAACCTATAAGAGGACTAATAATTAGATGCTTTAACTCAGCTCATACACAAGCCACATTCATGGCTGTGTGCATCAGGCAAGATAGATTTTTTTCTGTACCTTTAAAGCCCTAGTAAATCCATAATTCAGACGATCTTATGGTTAACAAATTAGAAAGTATTATAATAATTTTGTGCAGTGCAACAGTTTAGCACTTCTTTCTGTTGTATCCAACCTAATCACTATCTGATGAAGCAATTCTGTTTCATGATGAAACATTTCCCCATTTTTCCTACCACTTCAGGTCTTTCACTACTTTTATCTTGCCTTCCATATTTATGCCAGTTATTTCTTGTAAATTGTTTGTAATAATCACCAATGAAAGAAGTGCCACATATGTGAATATACTGCCATCGCCTGATAGATTGTAATATGTGGCATACCTAGCTCCTTGTTTAATAAACACATATGTGGTCATTTTTTTAAGATGTTTTGCTCTGTGTGTCTCCTTTTTTAAATAAGACATATAAAAGTTAGACATGAAGTTGACAGCTGCAAAAATGTATTGCTGTTGTACCATTCTTATCCAATGTGGAACAGCAGTCATCAAATCACACATCATTATGTCAAGCTAAGAGAAAAGCTTCCTTTCAAAAGGAGCACCTTGTATAAGTTGGACATTTTCTGTGGAGGCTAATATCTAGGCACTAATCGCAAGCAGGGATTTCCATGCCTGTAGTATCTTTTGTATGTATGTATTTTGCCTCTATAGGGTGCATTGTTGTTGTTGTGTCTTTCGGCTTTTCCCGGTTAGGGGTCGCCACAGCGGAACTCCGGTCTGCTAATGATTGGCAGTAGATTTTTATGTGCCGAGTTGCCAGCCCTGACGCACAACCTTCAACGAAGGTATGCCCATTCACGCATATCTCCAGACAGAAGACGCTCTCACTGAGAATCGAACGGGACAACGTCTTACTGTCACGCGACAGCGCTACCATAGGGTGCATTGTACTTGAAGTAAATACAATGGCTTTTATAATCTTTACGGACTAGCTTAATTCTAAAGTGGTTTCATATGCTAAGTGTCTTCTTTTTGATGCTTGCTTTTAAAGAAATTTGATTTGTTTATTAAAATGTTTGAACCATTTAAGGTGTTTGAATTTGTCTTCAAAATTTATCACTAGCTTTGGGATATTGATCTACTTTACAAAGCTGCAGAATGAAATGGTAGTTTACTTCTGCTGTGGTTAGTGTTATAGTTTAAACACTTAATACAAGTTTTCCATCAGTATATATTCACAGTGCTTTACTGCTCTTTATTAGAGCTTCATACATTCATTGAGGCCAGTTAGATCCATGGATAATTATAAATCCTCACAAGCTTTTCAGAATCATGGTCACAGTCAGTTATTGTAAAATAAGACTTACCAGTCAACTTAATTGCATTTACCAAAATGAGAAAAGGGATACAAACAGCAAAGTCAGTAAGCTAAATATTCCATTTTCAAAGGCAAACAAATGTCTCTGGTCCAGAATTATAAACCTGTTTGAACAGATTTGAGTATCTTCTCTGATAGAGTTAAACCTAAATCCATTTAACCACTAAACATAAATGGCATTTCTTGCTTTGATCCCCTCCCCCAACCCTTGCTGGTACCCTTGTTTCTGTCTTCTCATACAGGCAATAAATTCACTCAATGTAAATCTTTAATTTCCATCCTTAGATTAATTTTTTTGGATTAAGAAATAAGGGAAACCAATACACTGAAGAAAAAAAAGACTGTGGCAAAAAAGGAAATGACATCCTGCATCCCAAATTGCTAAAGGACTGTGATATTTTGGTCTCCTTTCCTGTCAAATATATTTGTAGTACCTCACTTCTTATCGCAGCTTTTCCTAATGTTAAGAAAATTGTCAGAACCATAATTGGGTCATCTTGTACACTGGCCAGTTCCCTAAACTGGCACTGCTCTATGTTACTGGGTCATAAAAGTTTTGGCTCGCGCCTAAATGTGGCTGGGGGGGTTATTCTAAGGGTCTATGTTAAATCATCGAACACTTAAAAAGGCGAAAGATAATTTATCGAACCTATGTAAGCAAAAGCTTACAATCTCGAATGCTTAGAACAGCGATTTTTTTTCCAAGGGAAAAAAATAGCTGTTCCACAAAAAAAGAAAAAGATAAAACATTATATAAGGTGTGGGGCTTTGCCGCCACACCCCCCGATGTGGGGGCTGTGCCCCCCCACACCCCCTACTTAAATATACCAACTCCGAGATGACACTACAGTGACGAAAATGGCAAAGTAACAGAAGCGGCCAAGTGATTTCTTTCCCAGGGAAAGAATTTGCTTATATGCTGTTTTGCTATTTTGCCTTTTCGTGCTTTCAAGTTCGATCAAGATGCATTCAAAAGAATGCGCCTTCGATCATTTAATAGGAAGCCTTATGCTAATGACGTTCCTAATCAGCTCAGTTGTTGTTCTTCTTTCGGCTTTTCCTGGTTAGAGGTCACCACAGCGGAACTCCGGTCCGCTAATGATTGGCAGTAGATTTTTACGGTGCCGAGGTGCCAGCTCAACGCCCAACCTTCAACGAAGGCATGCCCCATTCTACGTATGTCTTTCGAACGCCACTCGACCACGGGGAGGACATGCAGACTCCACACAGAAGGCGCTCCAGCTGAGAATCGAACGGGAGAACCTCTTGCTGTGAGGCCACAACGCTACCATTGCACCACCACGGCTTCCATGTGCACTAACCATTTAGTGGGTCTATTTCATATGGTCACAACATCATATGACTGAGACTCACAAGATCAAATCTCAGAACATTGAACCAGCTTCACATATCCTTTGCTGCCACACCAGATTCTTTTTAATCCATACTTCTAAATACTTCATTTTATTATGTCCCCATAAATATGGATATTGCTGAACCAATTCATATGTGGGTACATAATTTACTGTAATGGCCTCTGTTTTAGCTTCATTCATTTTTTTATCCCGAAAAGACTTGAAACTGTCTCAAAATGTTCCACAGCACTGTAATGTCTCTTTCTGGTTTTGTCTGGTATAAAATGTCATCATCTGCAATTGAACCAGCTTTCTCGACTACCATACCAATTATAATCTTGAATTTCTGAGCCCCTTACTTTCTTTGCCAGTGTTTCTAAATATAATGCAGACAACAAAGGGGAGAGAGGACACCCCTGCAGGGTTCCTGTGCTCAAGCAGAAATTATCAGAGAGGACCCCACCCACTTTAATGTTTGCCTCCAATCCCTCATATATACTCCTAATCATCCTTATAATTTTTACACAAAATGCAAATACTTCCATTGGCCTGCTCATACAGCCCCTGTTTACTCTGTCAAATACTTTCTCTGCATCAAGACCCAGCAACAGTTTCCCTTGGGATCATCAATGTTCTGTTAATGTTGTCAAATGTTTGAATCCCCTCCACAAAACCACATTAATCCATATCTATCAATTTTGGATTTACTTTTGCCATTCTTTTAGCCAATCATAGACATGAACACTTTATAGTCATGGTTTAGTATTAAAATTGATCTGTATGAAGCTGGATCTGATGGATCTTACAGCTACCGCTCCTTTCATCTGGGATGCTGGTACTTCTCCTCCTCTTAAAACATTGTTAAACAAAACATTCCAGATCTTTATCAGGTTTTTATCTCTGAGCTTACAAATTTCTACAGGGATGCCATCTATTCCTGGGGACTTTCCAGTAATTTGGTTATTCATCACAATTTTTTTATCTCATCTCTTCCTATCCTAAACTTTAGTAATTGAGACTCATCTACCTCAGACCTTGTCATATTTATTATTCCATAAACATTTCTATTTGTATCTTTACCTGTTTTCCATATTTATCAGCTTTATACAGATTTACATAGAATTTCCAAAATATTTCTAATATCTCTACATGCTTTCTTGTTAACCTGCCTTGTTATAGGCTTCCTAAGGTTGATGTCAGCCCTTTCTACTTCCTGTTGCCTGAGTCATTGTGCTAAAACTTTTTGTGCTCTATTGTTACAATAAAAAAACAGTCACTTAACAGCAGTCTTTCTAAACTTGTGTATATTACTGAGGTAATCCATTATTTACTGCTTGGCATTCTGCAGTTGCTCCTCTACTTATTCTGCACGATTCCCCCTATTCTGCAATGCTTAACATGCTTCAGTCTCTCTTAATAATTGTTGTTACTTCTTAACCATAGCCCCCTTTCTTTTATTTCCACCCTATTTTTAAACCCCACCTTAATTTTATCCCACTCCCTAGTTATATTTTCAGAATTACTCCTGAATAATCTCCACTTTCACTACCCGTTCGTTAAATTCTTCTTTTGTCAACAGAGAGGTGAGAAAGCGCCAGCATCTCATTTTTAATTCATTATCCTGTGTTTTTATTTTAGTCATTATTGGTGTATGATGTGAAGTAGTTATTGGATGTGTATCAAGACCTTCAGTTAAATGCACAATTTTCCATCTGAAATGTAAATTCTGTCTAGCCTAGCCCAGTTTTTGTATATATTTGGGAAAAATATGTAAATTCACCCCAAACTCCTATTACTGAATTCACATCTTCATAGCCTAATATTTTCATAAATTTCTTCAAAAATCTACCCATCTTTGTTGTACTTTCCTTTCTGGGCCCCTAGACACATCTTCACAAACACTCTGCTGTCTCCCACTTTAGTATTTTGTCCTTCTGCCACAGTTATGTCAGACTCAACTCCTTCTGCTGGTAGGTTTGCTTCTTTACTATTAAAGGTCTAGTTTGCTTTCTCATAGCCAGGTTTGGAGTGTACACATGATGTGCCCTTTCAGCTAACAACTCCGACTGTGGAATACCAGTGCAGTTACTTATTTGTGCTTTATTAATGCTGTCTGTTCCTTCCAGCTTCTTTGGTATAGCTGAAAATCTTAGGTTTTCCATACATACTCTGTCCTCTAATTCTATTATTTTTTAAACATCTCTGTCTGAGTAGTCTTGTATTCAGTCAGCCTTTTCTTCATTTCAGCCTCAGATTTTTGCAGCTTTATCACCTCATCTGAATATCTCTTTAAAGCTTCTTCCAGTTTTTCCAGTCTTTTGATGTTTGTGTTGGTATACTCATTCAGTGTTTCATTTATTTTAACCAGGTCTGTGTGCACTTGTCTTATATCTGTCTGTAGGTTTCTGGAAGTACATGTCTGTACTTTGCATTGCTTTTTGATGAACACTTGCATACATTTCCCCAGTCAGTGTTTCTTCCTCACTTTTTGTTGCTGATTTATTTCCAGGTGCTCTGTATTACTTTTTTTCCCTGGCATCCAAGCAGTACACGTACTGTCCTGTTACTGAAATTTACCCATAAATTTTAAAGTCTATTTGGCCTTCTCTGTTGAATTTTTGTTTTCATACTGGGAGAGCTGGAATTAAGCTGTTACTCAATCTGCAGCCATCCGGAGGAGTACATTCTTGACAGAAACATTACGATTCTAAAATGGAACATACTGATAGCTAGGCTTCATCCATGGTGTCTAAGCTTTAAAGTTGATTGTCTCATGATTAGGACATTTCAAAGATTCTAGTACATTTAGAAGAGAGAGAGCACATTGATGAGAGCTGTGTCCCTTTTTATGTCCTCACAGTAATTGTTTATATTGGGAGTAAACCTCTAGGAAGAGTGGTACATCAGTTTTGGAAGAATTTGCATAGTATTAAATACTACTCTCACTGCCTTGAATTATTAATGCCCACTCTACAGCAGGGGAAATAAACAAGATATGGTCTGATTAGTTCTCAGAATTGCATTGAAGAGACAGTCTGTTTAGTAGTTCCTCTACTAGTCCTCAGAAGGGTGGGTAGAAATTAGTAAAATTCTGAGGTTGCTAACAGTAGATGTATACTGGATGCTTATTGTCGCTTTGGTGTTGTTACACGAATAAGTGAGTCTGGTTCTGTTTGAAACAGCTTTATTTTATACAAACACATCACTGTAGAGACTTATTGCCTATAACTTAACTAACTTGTATACAAACTAACTACAGTGATCATACATGCTCACTTTCTGGCTGCTTCTACAAAATGGCACTAGGGATTGCACGGGTCTGGAATTTATACATGCACGCACAGCCTCACATGCTTCTTAACGACATAGCACACACACGGTACACTCTGATTTACATCCTCCCTCTTTGAGAAATAGATCATACAATTCACAGATAATCTATAGACATGCATTATACAATACTAAATACACACACGCACACACACACACACACACACACACACACACACACACACACACACACACACACACACACACACACACACACACACACACGTGCACACACACACACACACGTGCACACACACACACACACACACACACACACACACACACACACACACACACACACACACACACACACACATACACCTTTTTTAAGTCCAACTTACTTACGTTAGACTCATTGGTCGTTGACTTCTGGAAGACAGAAGTGATCAGCAAAAAAAAAAAAACATTACTTTTATGTAGTAAGAGTTACTAAATGGGGAGTACTGCTCATCTCAGCAGTGCGACAAATGTTTCACATTTACTCTACCTATGCCCAATATTGTTCTCCATCTAATGGCTCACTAAATAACAATGTTAGTTGTCATTTAATGGCTGGTGTTGCCATGGTATGCAAGGGAAAAATTGTCATTACAAACTCCTCAGATGTCAGGTACTGAGATTTGTAAGTGAGAGGTAACTGCAGTTAGCCAGTCCAAATAATGTTTGCTCAAAGTCAATAAGATATGCTAGTTTACTTATTTATTTTTTAACTGACTGATGCGTCATCATTGTGGACTGTTAGAGGACATTAACAGTTTGATCTGAAAAAGATGCCGGTCACCTCAAACCTATAGATATGGGAAGTTACAAAAACTTGAGCAAGATAACTTGTGGGTAATATGGTCTGTAACCAGGGAACTGCACCACTTCCATCTGCATCACCTCATTCTCCAGAAAGGCCATTGTGGGGGTCTTTCCCACCAGAAAAATTACTAATTGGTACTAGTGAGTGGCAGTTTGAGATGTTCTATAATGTATTCTGAATTAGATAGTAAAGCAGATCCACTTATCGGTGCATTGATTTCCCCAGATGTGAGACAGAACACTGTTTGTACTTGAGTCATTGGGTCTTTCTACTTAGGCTGCACTAATTCTAACAATGATTCTGGGACTTTGAAACACCACAGCTCTGCCTAAGGCAGCTTTATTGTGATCTTGTCATCTGCAGAGGATTTGGACTCTTTCCTCATCTCTAGCTTCTTATCAACTATCTGTCTGCAAACATGGGGTCAGTTGTGCTGCATCCTGATCTGATTATGAACTGCTCATCTCCTACATTGTACTACCCTTCATATCCATTTATGACTCACCCTCTTCATAACTTTCATGTAATGTGACAAGAGTGTGATGCCCCTGTGCGGATCACAGTTGTGGTTGTACCGTGTTGTTCTTGTGAACTAGCACAGGTATGGTTATTCTACAGCCACCTAGGGTACGCCTTTCTCTCCACGCTCCTACAAGTAGCTTCAGGAGTCAATTCTCCCCTATCACAGTTAGCGTCAGCATCATATCCAGTGTGACTTCTACTAAGCCTGCTGCTTTTCCTGACTTGATTTTCCTTAGTGAAAGTCTTACTTCTTCCAGGGTGGTAACCCTTTTTGTCTTGTATAGTAGCCTGTTTCTGGGGCAGTACAGCATCTGTGGAATTAATAAGATTATTAAGCTGCTGTAAGTTCTCCGTCCATCAGCCTTTGATGTCCTGCAGACTGGTGAGCCTGTTGTTTTTGACATATCTTATGAAGTGTGTCTGTCAGTCCTCTTTATCTGGATGTAGTGGCTTTGCAATCTGATGTAATGTCTTTGTGACACCTATAAAGTCTCTTTGCAGTAGCTGGTAGAGTGCCTCCAATGCCCTGTTCTGTGCTAATAAAACTCCTTTCTTACCTACATTGTTAGTCAACCTCCATTTCTTCCTAGCCTGGGTGGTCATTCCAATCTCCCACTTTTTCTACACTCCATATTTCTTTCGCGGAGATGCTAGACTGTGCATTACACCACACGCTTTCCTTATGTACCTTATGGACATACATGGCCAGGCCACAACTCAGTTCGGTAGTCCTCCCACATGCTGTTTTAAGGCGCTGCCATTCTTCCAGTAGGCCGATTTCCATCTCTTCTTGGGGAGGTGGAGGCCTGAATGAATATTTGAACTGTCATACTTTATCTCCAGTCAACTTCCTGGTCTTCACACTGGTCTCTGTTGACCTTAGAGCCTTCTTTGCCCACTGCTCGCAGCTGATTGTGGCAAACAGTGGTTTATGCTATGGGCCAACTGTTTCACTGAGGAAGACTTTGCAGTCTATGTTTATACCCCAGTACCCTTTCCTTACTAGGGGAACTGTACCTGAGTTGGATATTGGTGAACTTGTGACAGTTTCTCTTATTGAAGCATGTGCTGGCTACCATCAAGCCATTTGTCAGACAGAAGTTTAGAATAGCCTCTCCATTAATCATGTTGCTCCATCCATGTGCAGCCAGCTAGTCCTGATTTCCTGTTCTGTCTGGCGTGATATGTGCATTTAAGTCACCCATTATCTAAACTGATTCATGATGCCTGGCTTTATCTAGTAGGTCTGGCAACTGATGTCTTACTGCACTCGTTGCCTCACTGTCACAACCCAGCAGTGGGGCATAGACTGAGATTATGACTACTGCTCTATCATTACACTGGAGTCTGATTGTCATGAGTCTGTCACTTATTCAAACAATATCCCTCACTGCCTTCGGAAGCCTTTCTCTCACCACAATTCACAGAGCATTTCTAGCCTGTCCTCCTCCAGAGTAGTAGACTGTGGATCCCAAGGCAAGTGCCTTGGCTGCACTGCCCTTCCATGTTGTCTCCTGGAAAAAGTGGATGGTCCATCTTCATCCTTAGCATAATGTCATCCATTTCCAAACTGCATCCAGTCAGTGAACCTACACTGAGTAGCAATTCACAGGTCATGTTTCGCAGGTTCATTGGTTATGCATCCAGCTGTTGCTCAACACAGCCGCCAAAGATAACCCAGAATGAGTAACTACAGACCGGCCGCCCATGAGCTTTTTGATGTAAGGCTGCAGAGTTTTATGGCAGGCACAGAGCCAATAGGGGGCACATACACGCTTTATGGAGTGCATTCAAACCTTACTATAATCTCTGTTTTTGGTAGTGGATGAAAATTAACAGGAGTAAACAGTAAAATTCGTATTTAACACCTATCTTTGTTTCCACCAAAATACCAAGGAAGCATTGTGATATCATTAAAGGAAGAAATATCTTCAAAATATATACTGAAGGTATAACACATTGGAAATGTGCAGTGAGAACTATACACGTGACCAAGGGTCATATAATTTATCCCTAACTCTTCTTGCCAATTTGTCACTAGTGATTAGAGACACTGATGAAAGGTTGTTACACATGAATTCATGGACCTACAGTGGTACTGCAGAAAAAGGGGTTTCCAGTGGTGCGTCATACATTTTTAGTTATGCATTACAAGTGTTCAGTATGCTCAAGTACAGAAGAGTGGCTTCACGTCTTCTAACATGTTCCAGATAAGGCATGTAAGCGTATGTATTCATTGCCTGTATGAAGAATTTATCACAAAGTGTGGATATCTGACATTTGACATTGTGCTATAAACTGTACCTGGAAGCCACAGTGATACTGTTATATGGTCTGATGCAGACAAAAAAGGGAGTTCTCATAAGTGCACTTTAGTATATTTCATAGTTGTGTAAAACTGCCACACTGTGGTCTGAACAATAGTCAGTGTGGGCCATAATGCCTTACATCCATTTGGTGACTTGCCTTACTTTTATGTGATTTTCATCAACAGTGTGCTACATAGGTTCATAGGTTGGTACTAGGCTATCAGCCCTAGGGCCTATACAAGCCTAGCCATAATATTTCCCTGGCTATTTCTTCCCACACTATTTATTTCCCTGGACCCCTGTCTAGCAGGGCAACTGACGTGATCCCTGGGGTGAATTTCCTTTCTCCCATCCAATCATCAAGGTTCGTTTTGAAGAGGACCAAAGAGGCACTCTGCTTGACGTGTATGGGAAATCTATTCCAGAGTCTGGGGAGTCTCTGGGTCAGGAACCTATCCCTCCAGCATGTTTTGTTTATTGTGATGACAAGGTTTAGATCCCTGGAGCGTGTGGCTCTGAGGGATTGGGATTTCTTCAAGTGTAGCATGTCCAACAGCTCTGGGTTTGACATGGCCTTGTATGTTAAGCAAAGATCGCCTCTGAGTAGACGATATGCGACAGAGTATAGCTGGAGTTTTTTAAGGCGGTCAGCGTAGGGCATCTGCTTTAGGCCTGTGATTCTTTTAGTGAGGTATTTCTGCGGCCTTTCCAGTTGTTGCAGATGTCTTGAGAGATACATACCAAATGGGGCGTTGTATTCTATAATGGGTCTAATGAGGGATGAGTACAGTGGGACAATGACCTCCTTTTTTCTGCATGAAAAGCCCTTAGTGATGAGGTGTGCCACATAGAAGGATTTCCTGACTGTTGTGGCGATGTGGTTATGGAAGGTGAGACCACTGTCCACCTGTGTCCCTAAGTCTCTTATCACACTTTCGGTGTTTAGTGTACTGCTACCTATATGGTAATTCACGGATACATGTTTTTTTCCCAAATGGGATAACTATACATTTCTTGGCATTGAGCTTGAGCCCATGGATCTGGCACCAAGCATCTGTTTCTGTAAGGCCCTTTTGTAGAGTGTCCACATAATTTGGGGATTCAATAATGGCTCCCAGTTTGCAGTCATCTGCGAACTTTGTTATCCAGAGTCCCTTAGTGTTGGCCTGTACTTCAGAGAAGTAGATGCCAAACAAGAGCGGTCCCAGGACTGAACCCTGAGGTACTCCACTTGTCACTTGTCTGGAGCTGGATTTGGAGTCGGCTACTTTTACAGTGTGGGCTCTATCAGTAAGCCAGTTAGCAACCCATTGGTTGACTTAGGGATTAATGCCCAGCTTAGTAAGTTTATCTATGATTCCAGAGTGGGAGATGGTGTCAAAGGCCTTGGCAAGGTCTGGATAGGCTGTGTGGACCACCTTACCCTTGTCCATGGCTCTGGAGACTGATTCGAAGAAGTCAGTCAGGTTCAGCCAATGCATTGAAATATTTTTTTCTTCTACACTTCATTTTTTCTTGATTGGACTCTGATAATGATGGTTTGGCACCCAGGGCAGCGTATTTAATTAAAGTTACAGTTTTTGTGGTTTTGAGCATAGCTCCTTCCCTTTCTAGTTGACTGCAGCCCTTCCCATTGACCCCACCCATTCAGCTGTCTCCTGCAGCCCCCCTTTGATTTGAAGTCACCAGCCGCCACTGCAAAGCTCCCATGATCACCTGCAAACCTACTTTTGTAACTAATTTACAAAAATCATAGATACAATGTCAATGGGTTTCCTAAACAATATTTTTCTAAAGGTACAAGAAAAGTTTAATAAGCCATAAAGAAACAAAGTGTAAGGCCATCAGTTATACCATATGAAACAGAATGAAACTGGTAGTGTGATCAGAAAACCAGATGCTTAAGCTGAGGAAGTGTTAGCCATTTCTATCAAGAATGAAGATAAAACTTTTAATACATATAAAACGGGGGCAAAGTCAGACTAAGGAAGGAAAAGTGAGGCTAAAAATAAATAGTCTTTATGCAGAAAAAGATGGCAAAAAAGCACAAAAAAACAAGCTAGTTAAATGAATGTCTTTGTAAATTGCTCATGAGAAATGAAAGGGGGTAATTGCCAGCACCAGTCTGCAATTGTTCCTGGGATAACAAGGTTTGTTCCAGTTACTTGGCACAGGAAAATGTTCCAAGTCTTCTTGAAGAATGACTGGCTCACAACAAGACACTAGGGAAGGCCAATTTCACCCTAGAAATCTTATTAAACGTAAGAGGTGAGCTGATACTACTACTAACTAGATGTAGGGTAGTCATTCAAAGACCATTTAACTGAACACACTTTTGCCTAAAAAGTATTTGAAAGCAGAGTTGGCTAAATGGAAAAGTCTTTTTTTCAAGAGGCTCCTATCATAACTGCCCCCATACAAGGGTCCTACTACTAGTATAATGAACTCCAGGGTTGTTGCACATTGAAATGGCAAAGAAATGCTCACTGATACTCTGTGTCTGCTGTTATGCCTCGTTGTTTGCACTCACTGCCTGGGTTGGAGACCTTTGCACTGCTATGAACAGCAATAGCTATAAAGAAAATGACATTCACCTATTAAGGTGAATATGCAGTTGCAGTGTGATGTCTACCTGGAATGCATACTGTAGGGCACACTCAAAGCAATATGTGAGCATCATGGATGCTGCCACAATGGTAGGACATTCACATTCATGATGCAGTCATGATGATCACATGCTGTCTGCATAGTCATACAGTGGAACCATAAGCATCTGAAATATGCAGTGGCATCTGGGCTTGGAGTATAAATTGCCATGTTGGGTCAGTCGGTGGCAGCAGTAGCAGTGATGCAGAGGAATCTGCTGATTTCTGGAATCCATGCATTATGTAGGTAAGCTCAACAACATTGTAAAAACATAGGCGCAAATGGATCATACAGTCTATGAATTGCTGTAGGAGCTTGCTTTATGGTGCTTGCAAAATCCCTTCAGTATGCCTGGTGGGTTTCAAGAAAGTTTCATTGTACAAGGCACTGATTGCTGTTATACTGTTAATTTTCAGTTGTCTCAGGCACCAAGAAGGTAGCACAGACTTCTGATTGGCAGCAGGAGTCATGGCATCTCTGCATTATAAGCCAGGGGCTCATGGACAATGGGTATGATTTATTATAACCAGACGTTATCAATGCTTCCTGACTCTCTGTATGCGTGTGCTTAGGCTGGTTACATGGGCTTTGCAACTGCTGTAATTATCTCCAGAGTAATGAAGGGTACCTGGTTCATTTCAGCAACTCTAGTAAGCTTTTGTAGCTACGCTGCAGTGTTGTCAGTTCAACAACTATTTTCTAGATGAATATACAAATTATTCAATCTTTTAATTCTACTCTGTATTTATGCAAACAGATAAGTCTACCCTACGCTACATAAAAGTTCATAAGTTAGTACTAGCTTAACTGCACTTGTTAGCCATTTAAGCTTAGTTGGACCAATCATCCCATTTGATGCTTAAAATTAACCAGTACCATTGGAGTTCAGACTCACCCAACCCTTTCCAAGATCTAGATTTATATATTACACTAATGATAATTATTAGACCAAAACATACATATTTTGAGGGGATCCATGCATTGGTATATAGAATTTAGGAACTGCCTCTATCCATTAGAATCATGGTGGGGGGGCCTGGGAGTAAGTTATAATAAAGCCATTATTCATGCTTTGTGCATCCCTTTCTCTGAATAACATTCTCTTTGCTATATTTATTTCCTTTAGGTACCAGTGCTGTGTAGCATTGACTACATTTCTAAATCCAGGTCATATTTTCTAGCTGTTTATGGATTATTAGGAAATACTGCATATGGTTATTATTAGCAGAAAGAAACTCTTTTGGAAATCTTTGCAGATAGGCAATAGTAAAATACAGATAGGAATTCAAAGAAATGGCCAAGCTGTTCAACTTTAAGCTTTGCCAAGCTGTTTGGCTACTGGTCAGCATCCTGAGTGAAGCAGAATGTACATTCAAGCAAAGTCTGCATGAATAAGTAAATATGCACTTCAGTAAGTTATAGTCACCCTCAGCTCAGGAAGCCATTGTTTCCGGCAATGTACCATGACACAGATGTCAGGCTGGGGCAAACATCATTGAGCAGTTCAGTTTGTAACTTGGGGTGCTTTAATATTACAAATACTATATAAACATCTGTAATATTCACTGAAGATAGACAAGACAAACAAAATGTCTGATTTCTGTGCATTTAAATCTAACATATTGAAGAATTAAAACTGCTAAGGTAAAAGCAGGCAGATCAGTAAAGCATCCCCTTGTGCCTGAAGCCAGAATCTTGTATTTCATTTCAAGAATAACACAAAATTGTTCAGTAAGACTCTGAGTACAAACATTCTTTTGGGTACACGAACTGAATGTGTTTGTTACTTGGGTTCATGAATATATAGTGAAGCTGGACATCCAGATCTGTGTCTGATGTGGCATTCTTTCAAGCCTTATTGTAATTTGTAAGATACTGCCTCCATAACGTCATCACAGAATAATTTTATAAGATTTTGCAAGTTCAGCAGTAGTACTTGATGCTAAACATTTGAAGTGTGTAGTGGCAGTATAAAGTAAATATTTTTCTGACACTAACATACCTCTTTTACATTTTTACTGCCGTCTTTGATTGGAAGCAGTAAGTTCAATGACATGAAAACATTAGTTAGCAAATTGTAAACCCCTAACTTTTCAAGTCAGTTTTATTTAATTATTTATGTATTGCTGTTTGATGACCGGGTAAGTGAACTAGTTTGTCAACCATTTTCAGCCATGACCTGGGCTCATAAAGCAGAAAATACTGCTGTTTAGTGCATAATGCACAGCTACAAATACAACATTCCAATACAGAGAATACAGACTGGTTTATATGTAGTACAGACAATATCACCAGTTTAACTACATACTACACAATAGGAATAGTAAAGGGTTACCACTAAGTATATTAGCAGATGCAAAGGCATATTTCTATAGTAATTCATAGTTTCTGACATGAAAAATGAAATGGCCTCAACCATTGTTGTGGTAGCAGTTGCAGGTGGATTCTCAAGGAGATGTTCTTTAAGAATGCCCTTAAAGTCTTTGATGGTTTCTTCTTTTTATTTTGCAGGCAGGTGGGTCCAGGTTGCAGATTCTAGTTTTGACTGTCTTTATCTTGATAGTACCACCTTTCAGTTCAAAACTAATCTGTCTTAGAGGACAAGATGTGGCATTGTTCATAGCAGTGAGCTGAACACACTTTTAACAACAGATGGCTTCATCCAAGAGGGGGAATAATCAAGCAAAGCAAGCTCTGAAAAAATGGTGTCTTCGAAAAACAAATTAGTATCAGATTAAGAGCTGTGTTCATTTTATTACTTTTTAATCTACATATTAGTAGTTTGCCACCATTTCTCATAAGAAATGCTTCAACAGAGAAAGTTATTCAGCAGCTAAGTATTTTTTCTAAAGAGATATATATCACGTTTTCTCTACAGTCATAATTCGATATACAAAATACAATATACTAGTTTAGAGAAATACTGTAAGAAAATAGATTACAGGAAACATCTTACAAGTACACATTGTTATAAGACATGGCAACACTGCATTTTAAATACAGCTGCAGTAAATTTTAAGATTAAAATGCAGACTATTTCGTAAGTAAAGGACTAAAGCAATTACATTAAGTTAAAAACAATTTAGCAGCTACCATTTCCCTATTTTATACATTTGTTAGCCAGGTAAGCCCACTGGACATGTGTCCCTTTTCAGGGGCTACTTAAGTGCACTATCTGGTAAAGTGACTTGCTCAGTAATGCAGTGCACAAATGGATGCAAAATGAATCAAATGCAATACCTTGACTACAAGAAGTATCTCATTACCAGTTCACAGCCTTAAGCCTCTGCACTAACTGCCAGATTACAATTGATATAGACTTGTCAGTTTGCTGATGAGGAAAGCAAGCAAATGGTTCAAAGATCTGAAAATAATGTATATCAGAAATGAGTATTTCAGGAGATGAGGTCATTAATAATAATGTTGCATTTTGCAGGTGGTAAAGTGCATGATATATATAAAATTATAGGAAGTGAGGCAGTCATAGCTCTTGATATTAAAACTAAACACAGAACTACCTGTTGTGAACCTAAAAAGAACACAAAATATTAATATGCATGTTAAATAAAGCACTACAGAGATAGAAAAAGCTTTAGTCTGGTATTCATAAACCCATCTGAAACTGTGCAGAGTTGGTTTCCAGTAAAAAAAAAATGCTATTGTCTACACAGTTCACAGAAGTCCCATAAATCCAGGTATTATATGCATACTCTACTACAATACATGCCTGGAATACTCTTATGTACGGATTTTAGATTTCTAAATGAAGTTCCTCATCATTTTCTGCAGTTCACAAATGTATGACCTGTGGACCACTGACTTTTGTTGATGCTGACATATATAGGACAGTTAGAGCAGACTGACTACACAAAAAACAACACTGTTTAGCACATGGCTTACCAGCAAAGTCATCATAAAAAAATTAACAGTCATAAGACTTCTATAAAATGCTCAGCCACATTGAATAATATGTTGTTGGACAAACTATGGATGGCACAATGGTGCAGCGGTAACATTGTCGCCTCACAGCAAGAGGTTCTGTGGTTTGAGTCTTGGCTGCGGTGCATTTTGTGCGGAGTTTGCATGTCCTCCCTGCATTCCTGCGGGTTTCCTTCCATGTTACAAAGACATGTGTCTGGAGCATTTCGATCTGGGCCTCCACTGAAAACTGGCCTTGCTCCAAGTCAGACTTTCCCAGTTAACAAATGTTAAATAAATAAACAGAGTATGCAGACCACACTGGACTGTGTCTTGCATACTGTAATGCTACCAAACTCTGACCAGTGGGAACTAAAGCTGTATTAGACTGTGGAATTCATCTGATCATGACATAAATATAATTCATAAAACAAGATCTGATAATGTTAAACTGCACACCCCTGGACCCTAAGCATATATAACCTTGGACAAAGTCTGCACATGGAAAGCACTATATGCATTTATATGTTATGCAAGTAAAAGGAGGAGTTATGGAAAAGGAGGCTGAAACTTTAATGAGTCACTCCTGACGATGACAGCATTGCAGGGAATGTTCCACACAGTGTTGCCTAAATATGTGCCAAACCAACACATTATGTGTATTGTAGACACCCTGTATGACAACAGGCAGTGATAGCACAGCAAATACATTTACTTTTGGGGTACCACAGTTCTAAAGACAGACTCCAAAGTGTACCGTCTGCCACATTATCTGTCTTTGTGATTGCACTGAAGGATCACCAGCCCCCTACATGATCTCTTCTTATATCTGTGGTCTAGGTTCAAATCTACTACCTTCAGGATAATTACCATATATTTTGCTACTTGCTTGTTATTCGATGTCGACAGCATGAACAGAACCTGTCCAGCTCCTTTTGTAATACTGTTGCAGTTTAGAAGAGTGAAAATTCATATCAGCAAGTGCTGTTTACTATTGTAAAAAAATGCAACACTCATAAGTGAATATTCACTTTAATGAGATTTTAGGTGGATGCTTTTTGTGTGAATTCACATTGCAGTGGGGTATGGGGAAAAATTAGTTTTAGTATTGTTGTTTTCAATCATTTTAGATTTGCTCTAAACTGATCG